>NW_011359314.1:649562-701717 GCF_000735185.1 Notothenia coriiceps
TACCTGCTCGTATGTCTTGCGAAATGCCACTGACGCACCAAATGTCACTGGAATGTCAGCAATCCCACCGTCTGTGTTTGGAGCTTTTATTTTAATGCATTCATTTTCTCAGATACCTCTGTCCTCTGCCTCAGCCCTCTGTCTCTTTCATCCTGTGCACGTGCCTAAACTTCACCTCTGTTGTCCCTGTGCTTTCTCTAAGGCAGACGGCGTGCTGCACACTAAGTGTTCGATCATAACAATCCATTAGAATAATCACTGATAACAAGTTCATTTTCATAAAAGAGGCGGGAGAGGGATTAATGAGCTTAACGCTACTTATGTTCCATCCATTTTGTGCTGTAAATCAATAATCCAGTAATAATGTTCTTCAGTGGGGCCACAGAGCCCCGAGAGCAGCTTCCTCTCGCTCTCTGTGAGTTATTTGAGCCGCCCTGCTATCTCCTTTGTTCTCTATGAAGTTGCCTTTTGGGACGGCCAGGACCAAATACATATATTTTTAGTCTTTCCTACACAGCCTGGTGTGAAACAACACATTATTTGGTGAGACTGCAGGAAGCAGAGAGGGGGGGGGAGAGAAAACAAATGAGCGAAGAGGATGAGGCTGAGAAAGCCTGAGACTGCCAAGGCACACAGNAACATGAAATGCATGGGCGGAGGTGAGAAGATGGAGGAGACAAATGGTGGTGGGGTGAAGCATTTTACATTATTCTGTGTCACCCCCATCCTCCCTTACTATGTATAGCTATGCTCTAAGATACAATAGTTATATCATTTTAGTGCTCAATAACAAGATTAAAGGTAGGGTAGGTAAGAATGGAGAAATCAGCTCGAGTGCGCTAGAATTTGAAAGTACACAGCCGAAAAAAATCTGCCCCTTCCTTCAGACTTCCTTACAGAGCCCCTCCTCCAACACACACGAACGCGCACATGACCAATGAGGGCACGAGATAAGTTTGTGCACAGATGGAAGGCTGACAGGCAGGTAGGCCATCCAGTTATTTTAGCCGGGCCGTCTCAGATGATTGGTCGTGCTTTTTACAGCGCCACAGCTTCCACAGATGAAATATTTGTATATTTGTCAAAGCATTTCATGTATTCATTGCTATCGGGATGTTTAGAGCATTCCATGGAATATAACAACAAGTGTTTCTGAAGTGAATTACCTACCCCACCTTTAATGTGTAGTGGTTATTGGTGTTTTTTTCAAAAATGCTTTAAGACATTGATGGTAATTGTTTTCAACAGTATTATGACATTATAATTAAAAAACGTATTTACGGGTAAGTTGCAGATTTTTCCCTTTTTTTCCGAATATGTGGCCAAAAAAGCAAAGAAAGAGTGCAGTCTCTGAACATTTCAAAAATAATTCAAGGCTCATTCTTTTACAAACGAATAAACTGATTCAGTATATCAGGTGTGTGTGTGTGTGTGTGTGTGTGTGTGTGTGTGTGTGTGTGTGTGTGTGTGTGTGTGTGTGTGTACCTTGTATTGTGTTTTCCTTAGATGCTGTCATGGCAACTTCAGGTATGTTTAGCCTTATAGCTAGGTACTAAGAACATACATTATGATTTTAGCACTTTAGAGATCGTTAGCACAGCAGCAATGACTTATGAGGATGGCCTGTCGAGATAAAAGGTTTTTTCTTGCATTGATTGTTTCTCACCCAATAATTAACTGTGTCCTAGATGTCTAACTTAAAATAACTTTATAATTATGCGTTTCCTTGCTTGTAAAACTTATAAAAAATCAACATTGTTTGGTGGCTAGCCTTTTCTTCTTCGGTGCGTTGTGCACATTGCAGAATATCTTGATGCATTATTGCCCCTTGTTGACCAGTGGAATAATGAAACCGTTAACAGGATTTTGTATTGTTTCACCCACGTACGTGCCCATGCAGGTGTGTCCTTGCGCATTAAACAAACAAAACTGGGACCAGCTATTAAACTTTATACTCAATAGTGCTAGCAGTGGCCAAAAATGTGCTTTAAATGTTGTCTCATGTTTGGTGTCAACTAGACTGGGTTTATGAAAAATGGACGTAGTCATCATTGGATTGTGGAAGACGATGTTTTAAAGCCTAGAGTTTAGTTTAGCAATCACCATTTTGCTTTTTGGACATTGCAATTGTGTTTGCTTTTGGACCAGAAGTGACACGGGAATGGAGCTAAATACAACCGAACACTGAGCAAGACATTACACAAAAATAAAGTCAACACCCAAACCTGACAGCACCGTAACGGCAATCACAAATTAACCACGCCCTAAAGCAAACCCTGCTTCATCATCTATTTGACTCTAAATAAGACCATCATTTACACGATGAACGTCTTGCTGTATTGAAGAAGACGTGAAACCAGTGATTGAGACCGTAAACTCATTAGGAAAATGAACGAGGCAATGAATCAAGAGAGCTTTACCTTCCTGTCAGATTCATGGCCTAAAGAAAATTCCCTATCTTTAGGAGAGGGAACTATCCTTGCTCCTGGCCCCGTCCACAGAAGTTAATTGCTTTGCTCCTGTGCCCTACTCCTGTCTGTTTTACCTAACTGGGGGCGTGCCAACCACCATATACCAGGCCTATAGGTAATACATGCATAACTACCTCGTAAAAATCAAAACATCCATACTATCCATGTAACTACTGCCTTAAAAGGAATGCTGATAAATGTTTCCAATAGATTTGATAATGACCAGGACGTCCAGAGGTCAGGAGGATTGGACAGCAATTAATCAGGTGTGTGGTGACCTGACCAGGGGTGACTGGGCCCCATAATGACCACTAAGATGCTTAAAACTCTGGAACGGCCAAATCAGATATCCTGCCTTCGTGATGCTAGCTTGTCTCGCTTCTCATTTACCGTAAGTGAGAAATATTCACACCAATTCCATGTTCACTTCCTGTAAGAACAACTCTATCTACTCCATCCTTCATGCCATCCACCAGGGGAAATATCTCCTATTTATAACCACAGTACAGTAGATAGTATACTATTTGTCTGACTGTTGTTGTCTAGATAGATGAAGAATAGTAGTGTGTTTGTGGCCATGCTCTTTTTTCTGGTTGGAAGGGATGAGGGCGGTGAGAGCAGCGCAGGGTTAATTTGAAACATGTTGGGAACATCAGAGTCCAGACAGCCTCCTGTAGCCCCAGCTGGCAGCTTCCCCTTCTCCTCTATCCCTACTATGGCTGCTCACATCCTCATGAGGCTCTAAGAGAGCCTTAAGAGAGAAACGGTTGGCACATTTTGCTGCCCATGTTCCAGTGCCAAGCCCAGCTCGGCACTGCCTGCCTCAGCAACAATCCCTGCAACAGCATTTAGAACAGGAGGTAATAGCCCACAACACACCCTGACGTGGCAATTATTCACATAGTGTAGGCAAATGAAACGGCAACAGATCGACATCTCATTCTGTCTTTTTCCAGATTTCAAAATACCCCAAGTCAGTTGGCGGCTAAGCATCCAACAGAGTATCGCCTTCAGGTCCATATGTGTTTTTCTGCTGACACAGCCTCTACAGTCCTCAGGTGCCATGTTAACAACCAAGTGGAGAAGCGAAGGAGATATTACACAAGGAAGCAGTTTTCTGTGCTGGAATAAAATGTGAAAAAATATGTGTATATCCCCCTATTATCTCTACACGTTATGCACATCAAGCAGATTAGCAAGCAGGTTTTACTTCTATTATATAACAACATAATGGGCAGGAAATGTGTAGGAATCTCAGTCGTGCTGCATAATTGGAACCATGGCTTTATTTTATCTGCAAGGATTTACAGTAAATCACATAAAGCAAGCGCAGCAAATTAAGAGTACAACTTAAGTTCAGCATTCCCAGATGAGACGAGGTTGTATAGACCTGTAGTAAGACACACCAGAAACACTAGAGGCCATCTGCATGTGTTATTAAACTGCCCATCGCCTTGCACTAAATCCCAACAGTGGGAAAGAGTCCAGCAATCAAAGCGCATATGGCCGGCGACTGCTGCCTGAATTATCCTTCAAATGTAGGTTAATAAATTCAGGAGCAGGCTGTGCTCGTGAGCATCATATCTTTAACAACCTGACAGACACACCTGCCAATCTGTGGCGGGGAGGAGGGGCGGTTAGGGAGGGGTGGGATCGATCGCACCTCCGAAGCCTGTTGGGTGACAGCATCGCCGGAGACACACCCCGGGCAGGACCATTCATCAGAGAGCATCAGGAGCTAATGAAACACACTGAGAGAGTGATTAAGACACAGACACCTTTTACAGCAGGGCCCCGCCGCGCCTCATGCATTAATCACAGCCTCCGTCTTCTGGTACCCGCACTGTTGCTGTGTGTGTATGTGTGCAATCACCCCTATGGGTGTGAATGTGGGCATACAAATAGAAAGGTCTTTATGTCTGAATGCCTGTGGGTGTTTGTGTGTGTGTGTTAGTTGTGGAAATTGCATCGTGAGTTCTGTAGAAGGTCTCTTTGCCCTTTCTGGGTTTGCCCTTGGATATGGGCCACCACCTTTGTGGCTCTGCCAGTAAGAGACACTGTGGTGGGACTTGGCAACAATACAAGAAGCTGTTCTCTTACTGATCATTACCTTAAGGTGTTAATTGATTAATCAAACCTGGCTGATGATGAGCGAACACCTACTAGCAAAATCTGGTTTCCATTTTAGAAAGGCTCGTCTTGTCTGCTCAGCAAATGAATAAAACAATGCAGCTGGTACTAGTGTTGTATAATTATACTGGTAAGATATTTCTCCACAGCTGATTACTCATTGCAGTCTGGTTATAAATACGTTTGTTACATGAAGTTGGCTGTTAGGAGCTGCAGCAGCTTTTTTGGAAGTCCAAAACAGCGCTGGCGAGCTAAGACTACGCTACAATTGTGTTAGATCACATCCAAACACCATCTGTGGTGTCACCATCAGAGAGACAGGCTGCATATTGTTTATGACAGAACCAATATGAGGTTTTAATACCCGGTTTTATTGCTTAACAAATGAAGATGAGCTGAAGGTGATAATTTATATCTATTAATTAAGTTAATTAAGATGGGAGGATTTGCTACCTTCGCCCCTGTTGTTAATTACATCTGTGTCTGCAGCGCAAGGTTGATGCCGTAAATACAGATGTCACAGCCAGTGCTAGAGATTAGGCGTGTGCA
This sequence comes from Notothenia coriiceps, assembly GCF_000735185.1. Taxonomy (NCBI): domain Eukaryota; kingdom Metazoa; phylum Chordata; class Actinopteri; order Perciformes; family Nototheniidae; genus Notothenia; species Notothenia coriiceps. The sequence continues at coordinate 654,713 of NW_011359314.1, forward strand.
TGTTTGTGTGCATGTGTGTGTGCAAGCTCAGGTTTGAATAAAAATGTCACAGATTCTAAATATATGATGCAAAATGTCATACCAGAGCACGGTACACAATGCCAGATGTCTCTCTTTAGCGGGAGCAGACAGTCACTGAGTTATACAGAACTAATGAAATATGTGTAATCCCTAGAAGTGAAAAAAGACATTGTCTCACATTGTGTTTCATGTGTCTTTGTCCAAAGAAGCACTGTAGTTCGACCTGCTGAGTGAGCAAACCCACCCTCGGCCCACTCTATCTCTGTCCCTTCTTCAGACTCGCCTCTGTTGCTGCAAATGGGACAGCGACCAAGGGGTCTGCACTACAAGCAGCAGATTAAAGGATTACCATTAATTAGATGTCAGGGACAGAGAGGGGCTTTGCCTGTCTTGGCCATGATACAATATCTGTTAATCTGCTGCGCTCCTGGATAAAAAGAAATCAGTCCATTGACAGGAATAACGGGGATGGGGACAGGGAAGAATTGAAAACAAGAACAAAGAGGCAAAAAAGAGGGGTGGGTATAGAGATTGGAGGGATGAAGCAAATATGCTCGTGTTCCACTTGAATGTACATTGAGCTTTTTCGTATAGGAAGAAAAGCAGCTGGGGATAATGAGAGTCGTGAGGGTGTGAGAGACCAAAAGGAAGTAACAATGAGTTAATAACAGGGAGAAATAACGCGCCGATGAGAGGGGTGAAGTGGCTTTGGCACGAGTAGAGAACACTGACTTCTGTGAAATATAAAATGGTGGTATTAGCTTTTACTGATATTTTTTAAGTTAGCTCCTTATTGTTTCTTAGACAAGGTATTTCAAACATGTGTCCCTGATAGACATTTGTACTTTTCATCTGTCAGCTCTGCACTGATGCATCTGTATAATTGTCACAAGAAAAAAGTGGAAAATGAAAAGCTGCACTTCAAAGATATAGCGTTCCTTTGTACAAAAATGACATTCTTAATTGAAGACTCCGTCAGATGGCTTGCAGGTAAGTCAGGTGATTGACAGGTGACTGCTTTGAGTTTGATAAGGCAGGAGTCCATAATAGGAGTCCTGACCCTGACTTTTAGAGCTATTAACCCCAGCCCGACTGCCTGTTTTTACTGCATCTTCCTTTGACAGTGAGCATGACATTGTGCCTCAGGCCAGGTGAGGACAGGCTATCAGGGTCCTGTTAAACACCCGCCGACAGCAGATAACGCTCGCCCAGTGGATATCCTGGTTGTGGACAGATCACCTACAGCTGCATTGTGCTTATCACCAGCCTGTACACATACATCGCTAATCTTGCTTATGGGAAATATGTACTACTTCCAAAGTGATGGGGAAGGTTAAATGTACAACTATGCATTTTGTCGCGCTGCTTGGAAGCCCGTAGGCAAGAGCATGACAGCTCATTTTCTACTGCAGCGAGGTACATTTGAGTGGGTAATTGATGGAGGGCAGGGACATCATTTTCTTATAGCTAGGCATAGGGCATTCCCTCTATTTGAGTAGAGGGACTCTGGGAACCCCTATGAGCCCCACTCGCCTGAGACTCTAATTACTTTGGGGACCTGGAGAATTCAAAGGATTTAGATACGGCCAAAAAAGAATTTCCAATTTACTGCACCACTTGATGTTTGTCTTCGTTTGTGGTACGACTTCTGCTTCGGGAAGCAAACAGACACAAAGTGCACATTTGGGCGACCTGATAAAGGTGAAACATTATTAGATTGCTGTCATGGCTGTGTTTATCCCTGGGAAGCATGTGTGTGTGGGTAATAATCTCCTGGACAAACACACTGTTACCTCACCCCCGCCCCTTCTTTGCAGGAGCTATCTTCATCTCACAAAGCTCAACCCCTGCCTGTCTCCCCCCCGACAATTCTGCTCATGCTGTGGAGCCAACGCCCCAAAACCCTTCACACTGGGTTTGAACCATCTCTGAGAGAACACTAACAGCGCCATCAGTTTCATTTCCTGATTGAGTCGTATCTCATTCACTTTTAACACGCCTTTGTTTAGACATTTACGCAGACTTGTTAAAAATTCACTTCACAGTTATGGAAATGTTCTGCATGAGAATCTGGATCTGATATATTTCAGAGAGGTCCTTGGTCCGCTGTGATGATTCGGTTACATGCAAATTATCTTTTCATTCCCTAAGCTTTATATAATTAGAATCCTATAATCAAATTCAAATAAGAAAAAATGGCATAAAAAATATTCGTTTTCATTTTTCATTAGTTTGTAGCTTAGATTACATTTTTGCCTGATTGAGAACAAGTCCCCTGTGGACTGTGGAAGGTGCTGTCTAAACAATTTAAAACATGGCTTCCTTGACAACAGACCCTCTGAAGCATGATAATCAGAAACACATTTTGGTTATTAGGTCAACCGACAATAATTGCCTGGCAGGTTGCTCAATTAACACTTTTCCCCCACACGTGTTTGGATCTGTAAGCACACGTTTACTTAGTAGCTTATATAGTGGTTACGAAAGGTGTTACTTCCTTTCTTTGCATGATTAAGTCAGTGCACATATTAGTACCTCAGAGTAGGGGAGCGGTGTGTAATTCATACTTATTCGGCATGACGTACTTAGGAATTATGAGGCCACAAAAGCAGTCAACGCTTAATTGAGAGGTTACATTGTTGCCGACGGAAAGCTGTAACGAAGCTCAATGGTCATATGAGGATTTATTAAAAAAATATATTCCAACTGATTCACTTGTCATCAGTTGAGAGCCCCCATACGCATATGCACAGACCCATGACCAATGAAATGAGAATGAGAGAAATAGGGTGGTAAAACGTTCCATCATTTCCATTCTTCCCTATTTAATGGGGGGATATTTTTGCTCTACTCTGAGTGGCAGAGACCAGTAAAGTCACAGGGTTTTACTGTCTCCGAGCACAGTGTTGACAAAGATTGGGCACCGGAAAGACGTGCGAGAAAGTCACAAAGTCATGCAGGAGAGAGAGTGGGGGTTCGTGGAGAGATCGTTCACTGACAGAATCTAGTGTTTAAGGCATTAACGCCAAGCTATCTCACTTTAATTGAGCGCCTAGTGAGCGAGATGTCAGACAGCGGAGCCCTCCAGGGTGGCATATGTTGTTGAAGTTATGTGTATGCATGTGTGTGTTTGGTTGTGAGTGTGTGTGTGTGTGCGTGTTTGCACCTCGCCTGTGTGGGAGTGTGACAGACAGAATGAGACCTCTCAGCAGAAGGTGCTGGGGAGACAATCAATACTGCTCACCAAGGTGTGCGGCTGAGCCCTCTCGTTATGCGAGGCGAGGGAGGCTGGCTCAGGAAGAGCCAGGGGAGTATGGACGCACTCACAGAGGCCCCCTCATGCCGGCCTTTGCAGTCTTCTTTTTACGATACCTGACAAGATAATGAGTCTATAGCACCCCTGAATATATCCCCCATGGCTGTATTACTCCTTTGTGTCTTTTCTCCGGAGTGTTGCTGTGTTCTTTCTTAAGATTCACTGTGAAGTATGCGACCAGATGTCCATTCAAAGGCACCTCTATTTTAGATATGCTGAAAGCCAGGAGGATATTCCTGAATATGCTTGTACGGACTTACACAGAAAGAAAATGAACAGAAAATGATACCTACAGCATGCCGTGACATTGGAAAGAAATACCTCTCTGCAAACAATGTGGCCCGTATTATCTACAAATAACCAGTATCCCGAAGGTGCTTTTGGATTAAATATAACTGCGAAAATAATGGGCATATTTTAAAAATGTGATCATGCAACCCAATCCTTCTGGGCACCATTTTCTTGGTCCAAGACTGTGGGACAGTTCTGTCGGGCCGTACCCAGTCCCCATCCATTTCTATGCATGCTGCCAGTAAGCCGTGCCAAAGTGCTGATATCCCTCATTAGAAAAGCAGGATCCAGGAAAGAGTCCAACTAATGCCTGCTCACACTGACACAATGATGATGCAGGGTCTCCACAGGAGATTTGAAGGTCAACAAGAAAAACAAGTTGTAATAGATAATAAATTGTGGCCTGTGAAAAAACCATTTAAATAGAATATCTGGTGCTGAGAGGAGATGCTTTCCCCCATGCTTGTTAACGCTAACTGAATTTGACTGCAGAGGGAAACAGACATGCCGATTGAGGTGAATGTGTGTGCATGTGTATCCAAGTGAAGCCTGTGTGATTTCCATGTCAGCAGTCAATTCCTCCACATAGTGTGTGGCCCTGCACTTCTACCCGCACACAAAAACTACCGAATATTTGACATAGATTAGGAAAAAGTACAGCTATTCTTGCAATTCATTCATTATCTGGTGTTATCGAAAATAATTGTATCCACTGAGCCCACAAAAGCCAACATTTATCCAGCCCTTAGGGTAAAGCCTGAGGAGGCTTGGCTCAAAGCCGACTGGAACATGGAGTTAACACAGGTCACATCCCATCTCCTTTATCCTCAGGCAAAAGATGTATCATCATTTCCACTGATTCTGGATATCACCAGTGCCTACTATTTCTGTTATGACTACATTTATCAACCTGTTTTACTATCTCCTTTTAGTTTGCTCATTCAAATCACTCGCACGCAAAGTGGATTCACTCTCCTGTCTTACTTGAAAGCCTTCTCCCTCCTGCGGATCTTTACGAAAGGGGTCCTGCAGGTGTGGAAAGGCCTTTCGGTACCAGATAGGGCACAAGGATTACACCCACACTAGATTAAAACACAATTTTCGCCTGCTGGGAATTATAACAATCATCAGCCTTATACTCCAGGGATGTGGGACCAATGGGGGATGTTGGACCGATGGGGGATAGGGGGGTCCTGAGGCAGAGGAGGGGCACAACCAGAAATTGGTTGCCGTGAGGGTAATGTCTCCATCTAGAATACCGGTCTGCCACATTGAGATAAACAGTGCCTGCCAGGCGAAACATCAGATGTCTCAAATGCACTGTTAGGAGGCACAGTTTGAGACAAGGCGTGGACTATTTTGTTTGATGCGACTGGTTTAAGACTAGCCTGCTGCTTATCTCCTTTTGTTTCATTCTGCATCCTTGGCCACAGCGCCGGTCACTGATGCTGTTGTTGAAAGTAAGTAAATGCTCCCTTTTGCCGCCCCCACAAAAAGCAAGCCACTTTGTCATTTTGGAGCTTGTAAATTGAAGGACCCTTCTGAGGGCATTAGGGAGAGAAAAAGGGGCTCTGTAATGAGAGCATTAAAACAACATATGCTGCTCCTTTGCACCTTCGCACTTCAGACTGGCTTTTATTTCACCCTTTTTCCCTCTATTGCCCACTCTGCTCCCCCTCTGTTGAATTCCCAATTGCCTCTTTTTGGAAAGTCATTGAGAGTCTTTGACAAAGACATGCTGAAGTGAAAGCGTGCCCCTGGCCTTGTCGCCTTGTAGTGAAGCGGGCCATCTGACCAACAGCAGTAGGTTGGGCCAAGTGGGGCCATTAGACCAAACCTGAGAGACTCGTGCCTCCACCACTGCCAACCGCTCCACTCTCCTTCAAGCTTCAGACTACTCTGCCCAAGTCAGCCACCACAACCCCCCTCTGCTCTACTCTTCCCCCTGCAGGGGCAAACTCTTCTGCTCGGCCAGATCCCACTGGAGCACACGGAGAAAATCCATCCCCATTCTCCTGTGTGTGTGGAACAGAGAACTGAAAGAGCACTGGTGGCATAACGGGACTCGAAGGCGGAGGTGTCAAAGGAGGTTCAGTCCCAGGAGGGCTCATTTGATATTGTTGTCCAGGTGACCTTGAGCTGGGTACAATGGAAACATTTCTACCTTGACTTTGCGAGGTGTGTTGGTGGCTGTGTGTTTCACGTGGCGATATAGCCCTTTCACCTCAGAACAGAGAGAAATCGCTAAAGGCAAAGGACTGGAAATAATAGCAGAGCACCTTCTGTACCCGGGCAAGAAGAGTATTAGCAGGAAATCTTTTGAGGTGCCGCTGTTCATGCTCCATGGCTCCTCTTCAGACAGGTAGCTGTATTTGAAAGCTATTGATGGCCTTGTTCAATCAATTGAACAACAAAGTCCTGACCCAAAGTGACTCAGAGCATAGTGAGGGTAAGTGTGAGTGTGAGGGAGAGGGACGGAGAGGAAGAGTGAGAAAGCTAGTGATTGGAAGTGTTAATGCATGTTTAAAAGGGCATGTGTTTCAGGGGTGTTCAGATTGTGTGTCTGTACAAGAAGAGAGGAAGAAAGTCAGGTACAGAATGAAACAGACCGATGAGATTTGATGGTGTAAATGAGCTTGGAAAAAGACCAAACTCCCATGTTTGTATCCAAGCAACATGTGCCCTTATAGGTAAATGCCTGTCAGCTAACACTATAATTGTCTGCTGCATTTGTATATCCAAATCAAGTCAGCTGAAATATATACAAGACTACACACATTTATTTCAGGAATTAAGCAATATTAAGTTTTGATTACCAGGAACTGTGCCCAGGCAGGACAAGACAATATTTGTATGCAAATGCAGAAAAACAAAACAGCACTGGCGGAAAATGCTAAATAGGGACATCATAATGATTCATTTCACTCAGCCTAAAGACAAATGCAAAAAATCTTTAACTAAACAACCAAATATTTGCCATTAGTGTTCAGTAAACTCATTTGATTTGGATGTATTTTGAATTATAGATGAACTGAGTAAGCAGATTTACCTGCCTCAGGTTTCTTTGTTTCCGCCATGGCTCATTGTCATGGACTGCAGCTGTGTGTCTGTACGAAGAGAAATAGGAATTGCATGCATCTTTCTTAGTGCCACACCTCATCCACAGTCCTGCTGTCCCAGCGAAGCCAATCTGCCACCACAATACACACCTACAAAAGAAAACACACTGATATTACCACTGATTGTTGCCACGCTCATTCTCCAGACACATTTATGAGCTTATCAGTCAAATACAGAGCAGGTTTTGAGAGCGTGTTAATGCACAATTTGCAAAGAACATTTGGATTAGAAAGAGGGGAAATGAGCTTAATGCAAACAACATTTGTCGTTAACACCAATTAAGAATTAATTACCAACCGTCTTGTAAACAGTGTTCTGAATACAGAGCAAAGGGGCCGTGTGCGTCATTGTTTAGTGTTTACACTGAGCAAGCATTTGCAGCGGGCATCTCTTTTCCTGTGTAGTGCCCTTGGAACCAGGTCTTTTATATCTCAATTAAAGTGCTTTCCCTGTGCTCCCTTGCTCTGAGCACGGCCATTATCACCATGGCTCCCAACAGTCTAATTATGCCGACTCCCAACATCACCCCCCGCCCCTCCAAACTCTATACTGCGCCCAAACTGCTAAGTCTTGGACCTTGGTAAACTCACCTCAGCCTCCTTGCAGCCAATCAGAGAGCAGCGTGTGCTATCATTAGAGTATGGTGCTGGCTCTGTGGAGCTGGGTGTCTCTATGGGAGGCATTGATGAAATACCCCAGGGGAGACAGGGCAAAGCAAGGCTGCTGCTAAACCCTGAACTGCCTGTCAGCAACACTTTGTCTTAGCATGATAAGTTCCTGTTAGGAGGCCGTGCTGCCATGGTAGGGTCCATGCCCCCCCGCAATGTGCAGTATCAGAGACCTCCAAAATAAAGCACCATATTTCAGAGCAGCCTCTGGTGTTGTGATAGCAGTCTCTGTTTAATAACAATTACCACAGTGCTGCTGACAGAAAATAAAACGTATGACTCAACATTCAAGGTTCACTGTGGTAGGAGTTAACCTCTGGTTGCTCCAGGCATGCAATCACATAAATTACATGAAAATAATTTAATAATTTGAAAAGACATTTAGGTCAAGTTAGTGAAAGAGTAAGGCTGGGAAAAATACAGAATATTTATTATTATCAACACGTTTTATGAAAAAATACCAAAACGAACTATAAATTGATCACATTAACAACAATGGTCAGTGACTACACAGATAATACTTGATGTGTTCCCCATTAAATGCAATATTTGCGGCAGTTTGAGAAACATTTACTCATCTTTAGGAAATGAGTAAACATTATATAGAGATGAAGCGATACATTTGACATTCATTAATTTCATAAGATTTAGGTATTCAGTAGGAACTAAGGACATGAGGCTATAGAGCCACAGAGAGGGTAATATTAAGAATACAGGGAACCTCTCTTCGTGCTTATCGCAGGGAAATCTTTTTATGGATGTATGAAATCTAACTTTGATTAAGCTGTTAAGGCTACTGTATGCTAAACATATATTTTAGCTTAACATTATGCAAAATCAAAATGTAATTTATTTTAAGTCAAACATCTGAATGTATTCAAATAGCCTCGTAGCTAATTTGCCAATACAACAGCAAGTCTACATTTTGAGTAACCCAGTTTATGCTAGCCTACAGTACATTTCAATTGATTTTGGACCAGAAAAAAAAGTTTTACAAACACATCAGAGATACAGACTTGGTTGACTCGCATACACTGAATGCAACAGAAACACGATGAAACGACGTGCGTTGTTGTATTGGTCTTTTCATGTTTGTTTTTTTTACAATGATAATATAAATATAGGATGAAACCAGCCTTTAAAAAGAGATGTTTAGAAAATACCAACAGTCCAAATCGAGGGGTGAGATCCAGTGGGGCGCAAGTTACATTTTGGTCAAAAATGAGTCATATATCAAATGAAAACTCTCGATGAGCTCTTGCATGTGAATTCTAAACCAATCCAGAGTTATTAATCAAAAACCAAAACACCTAACACAGAACACACTGAACTATTTGGGGCCAAAAGGACGTAAGTGCACTTGCGTCCTTTTGGCCCTGAGAAATGTATTATGGGTAAAGCCTTTGGATAGCACTTGAGTGAAAATGGCTGACACCACATGTAAGCAAGCTAGGTCAACCATGAGAGGAAAGCTTTTCACTGCTGAAGAAGTGTTACTAAGCTTATTTCAAGATGCAAGAGCTTGATGAAGAGAATGACATAATCCAGGATTCAAAGTCAATGCTGAGTGACAAAGGAAACTTAGTTTTTACAGATCTATCTTCAACAGAGAATTCAACTCATACGAGATCAGCTCATGCATGTTCCAGTATCTGTCAACTCTTTCAGGTACTGAGCATGTGGTGCTGTACTCTGACACATGTGGTGGCCCATGCAGTCAAAACCTTACCCATCTCCATGATGGACCATGCATTCATGGAGTCTGGACACAGCAAGATGGAATGTGACAGTGTCCAGAAAAAAAAAGAAGGGCCTGTGTACAGTTCGGAGGGGTACTCCACTCTTGTGAGGATGGCAAGGAGGAACAGGCCATAGAAGGTGATTGAGCTTGGGCACAGTGACTTTCTGTATTTCAAGTCCTTCTCACAACACATAGGGCTGCTCGATTATGGCAACAATCATAGTCACGATTATTTCGGTCAATATTACTATCACGATTATTAAATATGATTATTGAGCTGGTTTAGTAGGCCGTTGCACTGTAAAGCGTTGCACTGTTTCTTCCGAATAAAAAAAAGTAAAGTTGGTCAAATGTCACTTACGGCCCTCTGGTTCTCACCCCTCGAAATGTAGATGATTAGATAACCTGTAAACATTTTCTCAGACAACTAGAGGTTAACCTTATGTTCCTCCTATGGCTTGATCCTCAAAAATCTCTGGCTGGGAGTGATAAATACTAGCAGTATTGTGCTATAGCCCTCATTCGTTGGTTTGGTTTTTACGTATAAGTCACTTTCAAATGGAAACAGCAGGAGCAGAGCGCTTGCAGTTTCCATGCATAGCAGATGTGATCACTTATTTTAATCTTTTATCAACATTTATCAATACAGATGGTTAATAACAAGTCAGTTACGCCTATAAAATGTATAAATAAAGAGGTTTGGAGTGCAGACTTGCAGGTTGAAGATAAATCAGAGTTCTTTCTCATGATAACCCCAAGCTTTCCTGAGAGAGACAAATATATGTATCGGCTTGGTGACTTAAAGCTTTCCATAGGCAGTATGGCAGCTTAATGGAAAATAAGGGAGAGAATAGAACTGCCAAAAGACAAGTCCAGGGAAGTGTAGAGCTACAAACAAAGCGCACCTGTTCTGCATGGAGAGCACAAATGAGACTTCCCTGTAATAAATCATGCACCTATAGTAGACAGGTACCTCTTCATGTTTAGACTCTGGGGCAGATGCAGACCGTGGAAGCAGAGGAAGTTTGTGGAATAAGCTGCCATCACTCAATAACAGAGTGAAACATACAACATGCCCCTGACAGATAGAAGGTCTTAAGTTATAAAATGAAAAAAACAACTTGAGAGTATAGTACCTCTAAAGAAAGGGCAGCTAGCCCTCAGCATCAAGGAACATCGAAGTTCCATCACACTATGACCTTCACCCTGCAAGTTGCAATTATTTGACCATTCTTCAACAACAGCGACAGTATAGGGTTGCAAAGGGGGCGGAACATTTCCGGTAAATTTCCGGAAAGTTTCCATGGGAAGTTAAGCTGGGGAATTTTGGAAATATTCGATGCAAAATTTAAAAAAGAAAATGACATTTCAACATTTTTTTTTTGAAGTAGAACAGAACAAGTTTTCATTATTTTATTGAACAATTATTTGTTTCATTGAAGAACGAAAACAGGAATGTTGAGTTAAATATTACTCATCTGTGCATGTGATTGAGGAATGCACAGTGCCTGTAGGGGGTGTGGTCTCAATAGCCATGCAGTAAGCAGTGTGCTATGGCATGGATATTCAAGTGTACTTGAATGGCATCTGTTTGTTTTAGTCAAGATTATGCTCAAATATACTTTCCCCAACTATATTTAAGTTCCCTATGAAGAGCCAACCTTCAATTTAGAAAATTCCCAGTTTATTCCCGTCAATTCCCATGGAAAGTTTCCATCTTTGAAACTTCCTGGAATTTTGCAACCCTTGCGACAGGATCCAGTTTTTAAAGTGCTGAAGGAGGTGAAAATCAAACACCTCTCCTTAAAAATAACCCCAAGGGTCCAATGATGCTTAGATGTCTTAAATGAAAAGATGTGTGACTTCTAAATGGTGTTCATGAAACCACTTAATAATTTATTTAGCAGCCTGCATCGCGGTGTTATCATCTTGGTATATGGGAATATCTAGGGGGAGCAGCATTCACACCACAGGGTGCACTTGCTTCTGTAAAATAGCCTCGTATTCTTTGGCTGTTATGCAATCATGACTCATTACATATGATTGCTTCTTGCTGTTGCTCAGGGTCCATGTTTACAGCAGGTTGTAACCCTTTATTTGTTGGCCTTGGATACAGTTTACTTTCAAACAGTAACCTTAATATACCAGCTTCAATAAACTGTTAATGTACTGTTTCTAAAATATCCTGGGAATAATAGGGCCTGCAGTGTTTAGTAACTATTGTATTATGGTTTTGCTTGCAAATTTTAAGCTTTGTCCACATTTTTCAGTTTACTGACAGTGCCACCATATTTAGCATAATGTTGGCATGTTTTTCCCTTGACACATGCAATTAGGCGATTGGAGTGTCTTTTTCATTAACACATTAGTCATCATACTAGTAATTCATTCTTCTTTTGAAGTGGCATGTACTACTAATTGGCATTCAACCTCCTGTTAAAAGGCTCACCCTTGTCTTTAAAATTATTATTCAGTTATACATATGCTATTTCTATTGTCCCGTCCAGTATCCCTGTCTATAATCTAATTATTAAGACCCGCAAAGGCATTGGGGATTTTTTTTCAATTTATGAGTGTGCGTCATGATGGCAAATATGCTTCTAAAGACACCTGCTCTACACCTCCAGATTTCTGTCTGTCAGTCTGTGGTCAGATTTTGTCACCTTAGCATTACAACCATGCAAGATGCATTCACAACACTTTTAAATCCAAATAAAGGCAGAGTTGGAAGATGGATGTGTCTGAGTAAGGCTGTAAGAAGTAAGGAAGTAAGGAAGAGGGGAAGCAAGTAATAGATTTCTTTAGTAAACTGTTGTGTAAGCAGCGGGATCTTTTTTACAAAGTCCTTTTTGTGAAATGAACCCCATCAGGGTGATACTCCGACAGTAGGAAAAGTATATGTACGGTTCAGTCAGGGTCAGACAAAGTTTGAATCCACTGATGTGTCATGGTAAAGATGAGTCAAGGCATGAAATGTGTAGCACACACCGTACTATGAGGAATAATAATATTAATAATAACAACCTTGTGTGTGAACAAATCAGGTTGCTTCTCTTATTCGGATTAACAACTGAAAATTGCACAGTTGTAAAAAAGATCAACAACAAACTAACTAATTAATTGAGGAGGAAATTCCACACAAAAACAACCTGTTTGGTAAGAAATTAACAAATAAAAAGGAGTTTAAAGCAACGTTTTGTTATTTAATAAAGTCAAAGCATTTAATAGAGTTAATCTTTTTCAGCTGAAAGGACAAAATCTAGCACAAGCAAATTATTACTAGATCTGACCACATGCAACATAAAATACAAGCACTTTATACATTCAAAAGCAAGGAAAGGGGAAGATCTCAGCAAGGCAATTTACATTAGAGGAAGTGTTGGCCAGATGGGTTGAAACGTGCATACATGGTCATTACAAACCTAATATCAGTCCTAACAATGATCGAAGAGACAGCCTTCTGTCTGTTCTAAGGAGGTGGAAATCAGAAGCTAGATGTGAATTCCAACCAGAGAAGGAAGTTATATACTTAAATGAGACTTAATGATAAAATTACTATAATAATTAATGCATTCTTTCTGCTTTCTTCCCTGGTTACAATAGTGAAAGTTGACAGCTGTCACTGAGCACTGACACATATTTTGGTGGGGCAGTTAGCCTCAGAAGGTCGTCTGCACACGCTGTCACGCTGCACATCACTCAGACTGCAGACACATAGCATCGTTAAAAGTCCATCCATCTCCACACACCGTCTCTATCAATCCACCCCTCGGGTCATTCTGGAAGGAGAGTGGAAGTCAAAGAGACGTAAAAACTGAACATGCTACTGTGTAGTGTCTTCTTGTGAGGGTTCAACATAGAGCTTCATGGCTCTATGTTATTTTACACAACCTTTCTAGCCTAACAATCATACTACTGCAGTTTTAAGGATCAAATTATAACATGGTGCATGTTCCCTGCATGTTTATTTCTCTGATGACAATGAGTGATTATGTCTGCTTTCAGATTTATTTTTAGATTCGATTCTAATTAATTGTGTTGTCCAGAACATCACTGTCATATCTAATTTGCTTACGTCTGCACACACATACACAATGAAGTATTCTTTCCTTTGTTTATGTATCCGTTAAATGGTCTACAGGTTCTGGGAGACGGTCTATACATTAAACAGACTTACACTTTGTCTGTCCTTGCGACTAGACTTGGCCAATGTGTCATGGTAAGTTAATATGCAGCTTGTTTAATTTAGCCATTCCTTTTTTTCACTTTACCCTTACAGCTAAATGAAACATCTAAATAAGCTGGCTGAGCTGATGGTAGATGAACGGTTTTGATTAATATTTTATTCAATCAGGAGGTGAGAGAGAAGAGTGTGTGAGTAGGAAAGTGAGAGATTGAAGGAGAGTAAAACAAGAGATAGAGAAGAAAAGCAAGATTAGACAGCCAATTATTTAATCTCTATTGTTGTTTGTGACTAATGATGATTAGCAATAGCACACAATAATTACAAATTCATAGACATGGGTGCAAACAAACTGCATTAACACAGCAGTAAACATCTTGTAATCAACAATTAACAGCACAGCAAACCACAGTTTGCTTATCACATAATTCACATTACACTGGTAACAAAGTGCCAGATGATGAAAAGAACATGCACTCAATAACCTATGCGTTATGACTAAATGAAAAAGTTTTGAATGTGTTTAAGTCATTATTAAAGCTGGTTAATTCTTTACTCTTATAATACTCCTTCAGTGTACGACTCTACAGAATGCTCCATCTTGTGAGGCCTTGGTTTTCTGGTGATATAGCGTGCAGCAACGGGAGGCAGGGATGGATGATATGTGTGGGAACATTAATCATATGCATGTGTTTGCAAACTGCTCTCCTTTTGTTTGTGCCGCCGGGCTGCGATGCCTGCTGTACTTTTGCTTCTTAGTCACAGCCAAGCAGAGGTGCAACGAAACAAGAGCAGCATCGTACAAAGTCAGCAAGAAGCAAGCCAAATAAACGTTCAAATGTTCCCACTCACATTCCAACAGGATTTGCATCATTTTCCAGCAGGGGAAACCACCGAAATGGAGCAGAAGTGCCTCAAAGAGAGATGAATTGAGGAATCTGTCTTCATGAATCATAAGCCCAGGAGGCCATCATGGCGGCTCCTAACGGATGCCTCTTACATGTGGCAGCACTGTTGCCTCCAAGCAAGGAGCCCTGATCAATAACTTGATTAATTCTGCTGGTAAAGGTGCTCAGATTTTTCCATTAGTACAGTAGGAAAGACAGATAGTACAATTATAAGCTACATATTTTACACAATTTTCAATTTAAGCTGTCTGCCCCATGTAAATATTCAGAGGGATCTGCAGTGCTTTTATGTTTGTGTTCCATTTGAAAAGTGGAGGATAATCATTCTAATAATATATATTGTACAAAATACCTCCACCTTTACCAGCTTAGTATTATAGTAATATTACACTGTAGTGTTACTAGTTTTACCTAAGTAAGAATGTGCATACAGAGGCTACAAGGGACAGATAGCATACAAATACATGGGCTGAATAAATACTAAAATCAATAAAATGCAATAATAACTAATCTTTTGGTTGTGACATGATGACATCTCATACTCCTTTCTGACTAGCTCTGGTAAGTCGCTTTCTGCTGCTTTTCCCCTGAGATATGACTCATGACTCAGTCTCAGAGGAGTGATGGCAGGTAAAGTCACACTACCTAATTAACCCGCAGCTGAAGCTCCAATAAGAAAAAAAAGAACAAAAAAAGGGTCTGACGTCATGCTTTCATTCCTTTTCCGGATGCCAAAGGTTAAACGTCACTTTCATCCAACAATTGTCTCCTCTTAAGACATCAAAAGTGACAGAGAGACCCATCAACTACTCATCATCCCCTATTAAAGTGTACCGGGGATTCTCCAATCCTGTCATTTCACCGCTTCAGCTCAAGCTGAAACGACTCGTCGAGGAGAAAATCTGTAAGTAAGTGGACATAAATTGACGGCCTTCAATAGGGCTTTGCATTAAAGATGTTGACGTGCAATCAGTACTTGAATATGGAAAATATGGTTAGAAATGCCATCTCTGCGTCTGTACATGCAGGAGGGAGACAATTATGACGAAGGTGTCATGTCTGTGACGACATGTAGGAAAATAAATTAAAATGACGGCCTCCTAGGACTCTACATTTGCATCCCCCCCTTTTTGTCTCTCCTTCCTTTTTACATCCTTTCTGTGAACATCAGTTTCCTGTGTTTTTCTTCCTCACTTGTCTCCCTTTAGGTTTGCACATACAGAAATACAAGTGTTTGTTTCCACTAAGATGTGCAAGACACTTAACACCAACAAGTTGTCTTAAGTTATCAGCACCCTTATTTTATCCATGTTTTAAATCACTTTCTTGCATAATGATGAGTATCAATACATGTTGACTATTATGGTTTATTTAACTGGGGAATAAATAATCACAAATTAATAAATATGACAGTCTAAATATTCTCAATCATCCTCATTGGCAAGATCCTGAATTAAATTAAATTAAATTCAAGGCTTTATTGTGCACATTAGCTACAGTGTAGATACTGCAATGAAAAACGTAGGTCGCAGGCTGCTCCAACAGTGCAACATATATGTAGGACATAGAAAAAATAAAACAGAAACTAGTACAATAGAATGTTTTGAGATGTGCTGAAAAGGAAAATACAAATAAAATAGAAATAGTGCAAGAAGAGTATATAGTAAATGAAGCAGAGCAGGAAAATGCTATTTTGAGCTAGTCCTGTGAGCAGGTGAGTAAAGTGCGAGTGAGGCCCGGTGCTCTCAGGCTCCGTCTGTCCCCCCCCCCCCACCACACATCGCCTGCCTGCTCCCAGGGGCCCACGGAGGAATAATCAGTCATTAACTGGTGCAGGCCCAGCTCCAGCTCCAGAGCGCCGCGTCCCTGGGTGGATCAATAGGCCAGGGTAATTAAAGAGCTGGCCCGGGAGGGGGGGGCATGTTGCCAGTAAATCCACCGCAGCGACAGGATGCTTGTAGCCAGAATGACTACAACACTGACACTGAGAATGTCACCAAGGGAGGGCCACACACATAAGAAACACTCATGCACACAAACCTTAACATACCACAGACGCTAGGGCCAAAAGGTTCAAACACAAGCCTATGCACTTATTTATGTAATACCAAAACAAGCGTTGTGTACATGATGGGATTGTTGTGTAATTACGGGACTTATTTAGTTTCTCTATTTTCATGTGTAAATTGGCATAGATGATAGTAATTACTGTGATTTACTGTTCTGTGCTGTGCCCAAACACCAGAGGATTAATCGCGTCTTGTGTATCCAAGTGGAGACGCAAATCTATTGAGCTGTCAGGACACATGATGTTTCCATTTCTCTAAGCTGCTTTTGGCGTGAGTAATGTTGTATTGTGGAAAAAAGGTAGCGGAAAGGTAAGCTGCATGAGCAATATTGCTTTTTAACATTCAAAACACCATAGATAGACTCCCTTTTTACTCTGCAAATGAAGTTGCTCGGATGTGTAAGTCCAATAAAGAGATGAAAGAATTACGACATAAAATCCATTGGGAAGGACTGGTGCGAATTAAGTTGTTTGGCTCTTTGGTATAATGTGTTTTTGCAGAGTAAAGTTCAGTGTGTGCCCTAGATCCCCGAGCATTTCCAGGCTCCAATGGTTTCTTTAATCTGATGCATTAGCGGCCCTTTCTTCATTCTAATAAGGACATAGGGGTCTTGTTTTGTTGTCAACCCTCTTGGATTTATAAAGACTTTTTAAATCCAGCCCTACATCACCTCTATTAACTTAATGTAATCTGCTATACACACTGCAAAACAAGTAAGTAGATAAGTGGTGTGCATACTCCCAGGTATTCAATGAAGGCTTACACTGCATTACACGTATAATGATGAATAAAATCAAAAGGTGAGTCAATTTGTACAGTTAGGTTTCAATTAGCATTTACAAATTATGTTTGGTCGATTCAAAAAGCTACACAAAACAAGTATAACTTTTATGTACTGTGGAATTGGTGTTTTTTTAAAAATTACTTTTTCAGTTTTTTTTCAGCTAAAGGCTTGCCTACATTAGAAATTGTTTAATTATTAATAACGTTTTGAATCTGAGACGCCATACATTAGGACATGTTGTAATAAGTATTTAGCTGTCTCCAAGGTACCCCACACAACGAAGAATAACCGATCGGAAAATCTGAATGGAAAATCTGAAAATGTTAAATACTTGGATAGGATGGAGTTCTGAGCCAAATGAGGATGGGAAAAATATTCTCAACATATTTCGCAGATGATCTTTAAAATCTGAAAATTGCGGCTTTGTTGACCATTTTGTGAGGAGGGAATTCACACCTGTACCCTGTATAATCAGTTTTGTTCTGCTTGATGAAACACACACAAATGTTAAGCTCATGTAACATGTTTACAGAAATACGTGCCAAACGCTTTCTATCGCAGAGTAATTAAAACATTAAGCCACAGACACATTTGCAGATTTCAGTGAAGACAAAAGTGTGGCAAAATGCACACTAGAAAGGACCGGAGGTGCAAATGACGAATGATCTGTTTCTCCAGCTTGAATCAGTTTTCCCTCATTCGGCACATTGGCTTAAAAGGACTGCAGCCAGATACAGACAGTGAGCAGAGCCTGTAGAAAGGGTGACATTTTAAAGACTTTTTTATGGCGTATGGTAATGGCCTGGATATTGATCACTCTAATGAGGCTCATTCAGCTGACAACATCCTGAGTATTTGGTTTACGATTGTTCCTAGTATATCAACATATTTTTACCCCACTAGTAGCAAGGCCTGAAGAGCAAAGTGATGTTTGATATTTAGTTGTGTCAGTTTGTAAATTGGGTACATTTCCACTAAAAAACTTCAGGTTATTGAAGATATCAAGGGAAGGAATCTTTTGAAATCTGATCATTACATGATGTGTTTTGTGGCCATCCTAAGGTCACATTTTCCAAAGAGTTGTGAAAAGCCTGTAGTTGTTGCTTCGGACTTTATTTGTCTCAGTTTCCAGATACATTTTGATAGTCTAGGCCGCAGAGCTCAGAGATACATCTTAGTAAGACAATACTTTCTTTCCTGAGTAAAAATAGCTCGTCTTTTATCTGCTTAGCTCTCCCTGGCCCCCCGTGATGACGACTGAGCGTTTCACCAAAGACCTAAATGTGTGGACCTATTGATTTGGAGGCTTTCAGTTCTCTAATGGTGCTCTTTATTAGTGCTTTACTAAAGACAGTTACAATGGAAAGTTCACCTAGTTAATACTGTTTGTTAAAAATAAACAAACAGTGTTGTTTTCCACAGGCACTTGATGCCAACTCCAATAGAGCTTCAGGTTTTTAAAAAGCACATTCTTATATTCACTTTTTTTTTTAAAACACTGATTATATAATAAATTCCTATTATTCATGATGTTTTATTATTATAATCATAACAAGTACAGCGATTGAGACTTCAGAAATGTGTTATTTCTGTTTCGCACTTTTTACCATATTTGAAGTCAATTCGTAAGCTAAACAAAATACTCTTTTCATCCAGTTACATACCAAAATACAACTTAATATCATCTCTGTATACCTCTCCAAGTGATCCAGGCATTGGACAAAGTGAGATTAACTGCAGCGCAATGGGCTTTTAGTGTTTGAACTCATGTTGCCGGGCCACAGTGAAGAGGAGAGGTCACGCCACCTCTGACCATTTTCATTTGATATCACTTTCATACAGCGCATTATATTTCTCCCTGCCTCGGCCTCTCTGGTAAAAAATATTACTGTGTGTGTGTGTGTGTGTGTGTGTGTGTGTGTGTGTGTGTGTGTGTGTTTGTGTGCGTGCGTGCGACTGGTTGGCCTGTTCCAACATTTCACAAGCTAATGGATTATCTTTCAAAAAATTAATTAAAATTCTGGAAAGATGATTTGTCAAATTTACATATGAAACTGGGCTGCGCAATTTACTGCTGTCGTTTAAACCAAAAAATGATTACGTCAGTCTTTGGAGTTTAAAAATGTCCACACTCATTTAACAATCTGTGTGTGTGTTTTGTTATAAGCTATCTGTTTTTTTCTTTGTTTGTTGGTTGGTTGGTTTCTGTGTCTGTTTGGCAGCAAGATTACCAGGAAAAAAATGGTGGAAGTGTGGACCAAAGAAGAACTCATTACATTTTGGAAAGAATCCGCGTCAAGGGGCGGATAGACACATTATTTTCACTTTAGGAAATAGCCTTGGCAGAGAACTGCACTCCCTAAGGGCCCTTCTTGTTTGTTTATGTTGTTATTTTTCTCAGTTAGATAACTGGGTGATTGCTAGATTATTATTTCTTTTTCAGTGGATTTACATTGCTTGTGAAACATCCTTTTTTTTCTCCAATCCTGTTTGCCAATAATGGTTGTGACTAACGGCCTGCCGTTCGAGGCCTTCCCAGACACAGAACCTGACCCTCGTGTCCCATGTTACTCCCTGGGACTCTATCCAGCCTCCCCCCTGAGCCCATTGATTATTTTATTTATTGATCATACCAATGTTCTTTCCATTAAGACATAGAGGAAAACTTTGTACAGTGTTGTAAGGGAGTAGTAAAGGGGGAGCCTATTGATTTTGTGGACAGTGACTTTGATCACTTTGAACAGCCAAGGATCGACAAGCCGTCCCCGGGGGAGCACAGCCTCGATGTGGCGAAGGAGAGAGCAGCCGATGGGCGTGTCCGTCAGCGACAAACATTCCACAACTCGACAAAAACAAGAGAGGGTATTAACTGTGATGCCCATCGATCGGTCAGCACCGCACTCAGTCAGAGGGACAAGCTGGCCTATTCGATTTGTCTGGAGACCGACCCAGTTTAATTGTAAAGAACTGCAAACGGCAAAAAACGACAACAAAGGTCAACGGGACATCTTTAGTTTAAACACATTTCTGTGGTGTATTGCACAAGGAATCAGAATAGGTGGGGGGAAAAAGAGAAGACAGACAGAGAGGAACATAGAATCAGAGTGAAGAAGAAAAATGCAGAGCTCCATCGGGGATTTATCTAAGCAGTGTCATTAACCGGCGAGGAGGAGACTCCTTCCTGGCTTTACTGCCCACTGTGCACAAAGGGTCATCCTTTCCAGACAGATCTGTGAGCAGGAGAAACATAAATTAGGAGCTTAAAGGCCGGCTTTAGTCTGTCGTGTTTGGCAGCATCTCATAGGTGGGGGGTCCGCATAAACAACACAAGTTAGAAGCTGCTAGACTTTATTTCCATCCCAAGGGATGACACCCACCGAGTGGATGCAAGATGGAAAGCTTTGAATCACCTCAGTTGCTATGGATTCTTTGTTATATAAATATGCATTCTGTAAAAACTACATGGAATGCTTAGAAAATACTCAAAGATTGTAATTTCTCATGGAAATGACCAATGCTCCCTACTGAATCTCTATCTTCTTATTTAAAAGGTAACATTCAAGGTTCTCCTTTTAATTAAGGGTTCTCTTCTGGAGCAAATGTTTATTTTTCAAACTTTAGTACGCAGCAGTTTGCTACAACATTTTGTACTGCACGACTATGCATACAAAATAATGACCCCAACGATAAAACTAGGGCAGTAAGGGCAAAGTATAACTCATTAAAAACCCAGCATTCCTTGTTGGTGCTGTCATCAGTTAATACCAGCAAGTGAAGATACCATAATCCACTTAATTCTAGCATGTTTGAGCTCAGGTATTAAAGGCTAACCACTTGTGATTAGAGCAACAATGATAATTTGTCTAAATGGGACAACACAGGCCATAGATTGCACATCTTATCAATTACTATATAACTTTGACGTCAATCTATACAGCCTTTTTCCTCATTTTCGCTTCAGGTTTTGAATCCTCTGCCACACCACTTGATTGGGTAGAGTGAGATGGCTAACTATGTATTTCTGAATGGTCATTCAGGCTTTTAGGTTGGAGAAAGTCCTCTTTACAAATAGATTTTATTTGTATATAAAAGGGTTTGTAAAAAATAGGCACTTTTTGAACATGGATCGAACATAATACTGGACAATGGTTCAATTAGTCTGGAAAGAGAAAAGGATACAAAGATACAGTGACAGTTTAATATGAATTTGTCAGGATAAATCTTGTTTTCAAGGGGTCCAAAAGGCTTCAGCAAAGCGAGTTCTTCCTACTTCAATGTGAGTCAAGGGTGAGCCCTATTGGATTAGGTCATATTATCCAAACATACTTAACCTGGAGGATGGGCTTAGATACGTCTCATAATTATTTGTGTGAACATAAAAATAATGTGTGTAAAAATGTGATTTGTAAATGTAAAACACCATCTACAAATGCATTTAAAAGATTTGCAAATAAATTTGCGAATATAAAACGGATCTGCAAATACGTATACGTAAATATTTTTACAAAGAAAAAAAAGATCTTTGAATTTCTCTTTAACATTTACAACTTTCGATCAGGCATTTGTGAATCCATTTTGTATTTTTTGACCAAAAATGCGCTTGTGGACCTCAAATCTCTGCTTGTGGATTGACTTTTTACACACACAGAGTTTTGAGACAAACTTTCAGTCGGGCCCTTTCTCATTTCTCTAACTCCCCTCCTCGACTCCTATCCTCAACTCCTATCCTCGAGACTTAGTCCCGCCCACAGGAGATGCGAGCGGAGGAGCCGAGGAGGGGAACCGAGGACAGAGGAGGGGAAGCAGCAGGCGGTTAGAGAAATGAGAACTCCTCTCCTCTGAGCGGTCATTTTAAAGAGACGTCCATTAATGATGACAGGAGGCACAGCAGCACTCTGTCTGATGGACAGGTGTGTTGGGTAGGCCTGTTATACTGAGTGATATATATTATACACACTGCTCTACTTTCTGTAAACATCGCGTCGCGATGAAAGCAGTTAATAAAATAATATCCAGGGGATGCATGCAGAGCTGTCATTGGCTGAGATAAGTCCGGCCGTGCGTCACGACTCTTTGAAACATCTCTGTTCCCGGAAATGCATCCACGAAGGAGCCGTGGAGGACCCATCAGCGTATCCTCGGTTATAGCTCCTCCAGAGAGCCTCCTTGACGCTCGATCCTCAGTCCTCGAAGTGCATTTAGAGAAATGAGATGTCCTTCAACATGGCGCGCCGAAATTCATTTCCGGGTCACTACCGGAGGACCGAGGAGTCGAGGAGGGGGATTTGATGAAATGAGAAAGGGCCTCGGTCTCGGCTAAAATCTACTCGTGTCACTCGGTTATTTTCGGAAACCATGTGATGGCCGGCTGATGACGATATTTCCGCATGGTTTTCAAAGTAAGAGCATGATGGTTTGTTTAATGCGCTGTTTTTTTAATGAACGTTAGATGCATTCTTTATCACCATCATCATCATCATGTTATAGTGATACAGTTAGTATGTGTTAGTTTAATGGTTCAACTTTCTTTATTGTTTTTTGTGTATTCAGTCAAGCGGGTCAAAGTTACAAAGCACTTCACATCTTATTAATCGGCCTGCTTTACCTTACCAGTGCAGTGCAAGGTAATCTGTAGAAAAGCACCGTATTTAGGTCAGCCTTCATTAAGGCTACATTAATGTTATAATATTCATCCTGTCCTTTCTATTGTATATGCATATATTCCTGTCTATTGCTTTCATTTGTATTTAATGTTATTATGTTTATACTTGTTTCCACACATTTCACAATTTGGGATGAATTAAGTATTGCGCTTTGAGCAAAACAAATGAAAAATGTAAGGGTACCTGTCACGCTACACTGTGGGGATATCCACTAAAAGTTGTAGTCATAACATTTTGTTCTTTTGGGGCCAGAACTAATTCAAATTGAAACATTAAATGTATTATTTACGTCACAAATTTGTGTATCTCTGTCAAAATAGCCTACATCTATATTAGAGATGATTCAAAAGTTGTTGCTATAATTCTGTTTTATGGTATGCTCATACAAGCATACAGTTACCCACATTCACACACAAACATGCCTTTAAGGTTTGTGAGCCTGATAACAGTTTGACACAGAGCCAATCTAGCAGCCAGTCAGGAAAGTTGATTGAAATTCATTGCTTTTGAATGGATATCATTTCTGTTCAGGTCAGAATATGCCACTTGCCACAAGCAATGGGCATTTCCAAACCTGCAATTAACAAGGGAGCACATAAATCATTGAAGGAGGACAAAATACGAACATGGATACTTTCCTGCCATTCATCACAGGCATTCAGCTTAATGAAATTAGACAGGCCTGTGTGACAGATATCATTATTGTGCAGTCAAAGCTAAAGCCTTGTTATAAATGCTATGAAAGTTTTTCATAAAAGGGGCCCTATTATGCATTTTTGGCTTTTTCCTTTCCCTTTAGTGTATTATATAGGTTTTTGTTCATGTAAAAAAGGTCTGCAGAGGCTAACATCCCAATGTTCACACCAGAGGGAGTGTCTCTCCCACACACTCTCCCCCCTCCCCCCACAAAGTACAATAATGAAACCTGTAAATTATCATAATAGGGCTCCTTTAACTTAACCTGCACATATTTGACAAACATTATTGTCTACCCATAATAAAAAGGAACTAGTGTAAAAATCTGCCCTCTGTCCATCACAAAGATCCTGGCTTTGACAAATTAATAGAAAGTGGTATTTTAAAAAAAAGAACTTATTAGCCTTTTTTATGGTTTATTTTGTGTATTTCAAACCCAACCCAAATCCTCATTGTGAGCATCTCTCCCATGTCTGTCTATGATCACAGAAACACACACATTTGCACATAGACAGGTAGCCGGCTCCAACTCCCATTGCACAAAGCCATTATTCCCGTTGTAATTTAAGACAGTCCTTTGTAACATGGTAATTATGGCAGATGGGAAGAATTGCTGACGGGTTGCCGGATTTCTGTGGTGAGAGGGGAGAGGTCCGTGAACAGATTAACAGAACAATCTTTTATGTTTTATCTAGGAGACACACGCAGAGAATTGAGGTGGTCAGGTTGCCTTCAAATCACCGAGTCAATTACATCGTCCATATGGGGCAGCAATGATTCGGATATTAAAGACGGGCCGGGTTGAAAGTGAAGGGGCTGTATCAAAGGGGTCTCCTCGAGCTATCTCAAGTCCCTTAAGGCTATACTTATGAACACCTGACTGACTCTGATTCGGGGCTGCGCTGGATGCGATAGCTTTGGCAGCGTAAGCAGGTTGGGATGAGATGGTAGATGTAGCACCTGCGAACATCTGCTAACAACTCAAGGGACTATCATAGTAAGCAAAAGATTAACATAATAGAATCCCCGAAAACACATGTTAGTATTTTATATTATATATTCACATGATGTAGTGTCAAAGAATGCCCAACCCGCACATCACAAGGTATTTTAAAGCAAGATAATATAAGGTGCTAGAAAATGTGACTCAAATATGGATTTATTAATGATGTCGTTTGCGGTAGTATGTATGTTTAGAATTTGTTGTATATTGTTAAGAATCCAACATTTAATACCCAATATCGATTAAAAACTTTATAGACAAAAGTGTGTCCTTTTTATGACGTTTGACACTTTTTTTTTCTTAGCACCTTGTCACAGGCTGGCTGGTCAAAATGATCCAGTGAGCTCCCAGACTGCAGTAGATAATCCAAGTGATCAAAGGGTCTTAATGCAATATGAGGGTTTTTAAAGGTCAGCTGCAGATCTGCCATTTCTTATAAGTCCTGTGCTCTCCTCTGGCCTGCCAGCCATTAAAAGGTCACATCATACTACTCTCCTGCAGACAAAAAGATGGCAAAGGGCACTTTTTTGTACACTTTTATTAAACTACATGATGTCATACCAAACTCACTGCAAGCTCTCCCAACACTGAGTCCTGCAGATAAAAAAGGTTTGTCCTATAGCCACTGAAATGATTAAAGTCACACAGCTCAGGAGGTACTTCGACTGTGTTGTGTTAAGTAAATCATCTCAATCTGGAAGTCTGCCAGCATTTGTATTAAAAGGTAAACTATTATCAAGAACATGTTTTTAATACCTGTCAATTATAAGATGAGGTACAACTTATTTAGGGCTACAATACGAGTTCCTGAGTACAACCCATTTAACGTTATTTTTGTTAATTTGTATATTTAGGGGGGGATTTCTTTCTTTTGTTCTTTGGCATAATGATACTTTTTAGTACCTTGCCAAAAAAAAGTAAAATTTCAAGATACTATACATTTTATATTTGATACCAATACCAATGAACTCTATGGCTCTCAAAACAATTTGAAATATAATATTTGAATCTGAATATTTACTTTGTTTACTTTTGTAATGTTTATATGTGCTGCTTAGAACTATTGTAAAGCAATTATACGCTCTTTAATATAGATATTACATTGATGCGAAAACTTACTCTGTTAAATGTATTCCAGTCTGAACAAAAAAAGAAGATATAATTGAACACATAATGATCTTACAAATGATCATGATGATAATGAAAATGTGTTTGTCCAAAACATTTTAGTAAACGATGGAAATATGCATGAGATTGTTCAGCCGCTTTCATTTCTGACATTTACATTTTACTGTATCATGGCACGGAGAAAAATGGAGCTAATTAAGAAATTAAATGAATGTAATTCATCCATCTTTTGAGAACCCAGCATCATCAAAACTTGACCAAGTAAAGTTGTGGCTGTGTATGTATGTGGTTTTACGCTGAAAACACTGACAAATGACCTCCGGCGTTCTCATGTCAGAGATGCTTCTTCTTTCTTTATTGTGGGAAGGAAGAAAAGGATACAGCGCTGTCATTTTTAAATTGGAAAATCTTGTTTGGTGCAATAAAGAGGCAAATAAATAAATAAATAAAAGCCTTTCAGGGTAAGTCTGTCTTACTGTAGACCTCGTATCCTCGCTATCAATTTCTCAAGTTCACTACATTCCAGGAGAAAGTTTATGTTGAGTGCTTTAATTTATTTCTTCCCCTCAAAACTAGTGGTAGAGAAAGTCAATTCAGTGTTCCCCCGACAAGGGAGTGTTTCCCTGAAGTATTCAGCACGTATACTGGAGGTGCAGGTGGAAAGGATTTTTTTTCATGTTAGGAGCAGCTGTGAAAGCCGTGGCCCTTACTCATGTCCTGTGGTTTTCAGCTCACAAAATGTATCTCTGCCTCCCGTACAATAGACCTTTTCTCCCTTTATAATTGTAGAAAATGAGTTTAAAATGGCAGTTCCTTTATCAGGCACAGTCGCTAACCTCCGGCTCACGGTGCTGTAATTTTGAAATTCAGTCTTTATAAAATATCTTACTGTGATGTTTTTTCCGATTGTATATGTAAAAGGATAATTCCAATGCACAACAATAAGCTATTAAGAAAGTAACTTTTACACATACAAAGCTTGAAGTTAACAGTTATACAGCTCTAAAGGAACAGCTCTAAAGGAAGAGTAAAAACATTCTGTTACCACAATAATTTAGGAATCTGCTTAAGGTAAAATCCAATTTTTCACATACGTATTGTATTAATAAATATGTGTCCCCTCTGTGTTAAGAGATTGGGAAAGTTTCAGGAATAAAGGTTCTCTCTCTTATTGTCCTGATCCATCTATATGAAAACTCTCTCTAATTAGTTGATCAGATTTTGGCCACTTTGTGATGTCACAATGTCGTTATGGGTTGTGCAGCCAATAACCAACCTAGGTACCACCCGCCAACCTTATCACATGAATCTCCTCCTGGAGCACCAGTTTGAATTTTTAAAACCCAACTCTTCATAGAGGGGAGTGGCAGCTCATTAGCATTTAAAGCTACCGACACAGAATCAGCACTTTTGAAACAGGGCTGAAACAGGGAGGTTTATGGCATGATACAATGCATGATCTGTTTGGTATTTCGAGCCAAACACTTCAGATAAATGTTTTGTGAATTAAATCAATAGTGCTCTCACCCTCCCTCTGTTATCACTGGAAATGCATGATTGTGTTTTTGCATCGCCATAGCTGCCATAAGAAAACCATGAAGAATTCAAGCTCACTTTATGGCTAATGATTTAAATATGCCGTCATTAGCAAGTCATTGACAGCTGCAACGGGACATTTTGTCATCAGTAAAAAAGAGATTTTGAGAAGTGACATTAATGAATAATGCTGCCTTAATCAGAAATATAAGTCATGCATAACCATTTAGGTGTATTCAGATCACGTCAAGATATTCAGTTTCAAAACTTTTAAATCTTTATCTGCAAACATAATCTGTAGGTTTAAAGAATGTTTAACTAGTAAACAGCAACATCTCTTCTGTGCAGCTACAGTATCCTCTGTTTGTGCAAACACAATTCAATATGTCTAATGTCCACATACAGCAGTTTCTGGAGCCTGGTTCAACTCAGACAAAGGACCCAGCTGTCTGCAACATCACACAACTAAGAGTGTTTTCCTGTTGACACAGGTCAGCGTTGACACTCTGGATTATATCTGTCCGAGGTCAATATACGCACATAGTGGTAATAAACACAAGCAACAATAGCTTGATATGCAATTTCTTTACTTCTCTGCTTATATCTACACCTCTTGAAACATCCTCCTTTAATTGAGGTCTGGGAAGTCAAATTTCTGCATCTCTAAGAAAAAGGAAAAGGGGATGTTGGCAAAAAGGAAGTATTTTTTTGTTCTTTCTTAGAGTGTTTTGATAAAAGGTTTGTGTGTGCACCGAGCCGCGTAGAGAAAAGTGTCCAATGGAGAGAGAATAAAAGGGGGAATTGTCAAATAGGAGGTCAGAAGGAAAAGGGCAATGATCTCCTCCAAGGTCGTACCCTCTCCATTCATCACCAGTGTTGGCCACAGTGGTCCCTATGTCTTATAGCATGCTCCGGCCCCCCGTGCCTCTGGGACCACTTTCTCCGTTAACATGACATGCCACAGTGAATTTCTGTTGATTACCCGCCACATGCACTCACCACTGAAACATAGACGATGTTATTCAGGTACAAAGCGACAGCCGGAGAAGGATGTTTCCTGAAAAACCACTCGTGTGTTGATAACCGACACCTTAAGTCATGCATATTGATTCGGTCCTGGGGGCATTAGCGAAATCAGTTGAATCTGCAGAATAGAGGTGGAATGAACGCTGCAGGAGTGAGTGAGGGACATTTAAAGACATTTGAATACAAAGGGCTGTGCTGTAGTGATAGAGGATGTAAATAAACCAGCAATCAGACTGCATTAGCTTCAGCCTGAGCAGTCACGATACACACTGTGATCAACTGCGTTTGTTAAAGGAGAAACAGAGCAACCAGGTGGATGAGTCATTGTGAAGTCATGCCCTCAGCAGACGGTCTCATTGTCCTTTGTGAAAACATTTTAGAGACTTATTTATGGGCAAGTTTCTATAAACTCCATTAACTCTCTTTTTTTCAAATTACCCTAAAAATGTCAGTGTCTCTTCAATTATTGTTATTATGATGAGCTGTGATTATCGTCCTGCTAACAACTACTCTATGGCTGCGTCTCACTTCGGTTATTTTTCATTTCCTCGCCCCTCTGTCTCGGTATCACCGGAAGTTGATTTGTCTGCGCCATCTTGAGTAGCGTCCCAGTGGCCTTATTTGTGCTGGAGGACCGAGGATCGAGGAGCGATAACCGAGGAGCGATAATCGAGGAACCACCAGACCATCCTCCGGTGAAACTCACGGGAGTCACAAACTTTATGCAGTGTTTTGTTTCAATTAATGTATCATTCAGTTACAAATATGTGATATATCTGAACAACAAAGTGGTCAAAAATAATTGTATTCATTTATTGGAAACATTTTCATGATCGCTTTTTTCGTTTTACATTTTCATTTATTGTCATTTCCATTCAGTCAGTCATTAAGTACTATCTAAAATGTTAATTTGCTACATATCCACACAAACAAACAAAGTGTGCAATCCAATGAATGTTAATCTAACTGGGTTTTGATAGATAACATCTCTTTTTCTTCTATCAATTATTTTATTTATATTGTGCACTCTAATCAATATTAAATCAAACTATTGTTCGTTTGCAGGCACAACACTAACTTGCGGCGTGTCCACTAGGCAGACTGTGCTTGTCGAGACTAGGGGGCCATCAAAAGGTCGTTTGTGGGGACGGTGTGTAAATGGTGTGTTTGGTAACCATACTAGACAACATTGGGGTTATTTATTTTTATTTTTATTCTTGAGAAGAGTTTTTCGTATTTTCGCGGGTAGGATNAACGGGGACAGAGCTGCTGTCAGACGATCACCTGTGCGGCGTCATCACAAACGGACGTCGCTTCACGTGACGCTCTGAAGGAAAGGACCTCCCATTGCTCTTAAAACTCATTTCCCTGCTTCTCGTAGTTTCCTTGCGTCTCTCCATGCTTCACTGGTGGGAGGGACTAAACGCAGGGAAACGACGCAAGTGAGGGACGCAAGGATTTAATTTAACCGAAGTGAGATGCAGCCATAGATGCAATTTTGTATCCAAGTATGAGGTGGTTATGAAGCCATAATCTGTAATCATTGTGACAAAAGCGAAGTCATTTTTAATAAAGAGCTGCGGCATTCCAGATGTTCCTGGAACCGGACAAATGTTTGTGCAGAAGTCACGGGGACAGACAGGGTGTTTGTAGCAGCACATTTTTCCGGGAAATCTGTGTCTGGCTTCCAGTCATCTACCTCAGCAGTGAGAAGAGCGGCACCTCTTCAGATATCCTGCTGAAATCCAATGTGGCATCTTTAGTTTCCGGAGAGGCACGTTATGGCTTTTCAGTCGTGATAATGAGGTAACAGTCACCCCAGGCAGGAAGTGGAGACCACATGAAACTTAACGCCGCAGTAAATGTACATGAAAAAGGGACAGCACCTGGATGCTCTGCTGGGGAAAATGTACACACAGTTGCAACCACAATGCAGAGCAAATATAATGCGCACACTAATGTGAACACGTATTAAAACGCCTCGCAGTTTCCGCCCAGCTCAAAAGTATTTATTATTAATAGAGGGAATCATAGGAGGCTTTTAATTGGAGATGCTCTAGTCCTTGTCTCAGAGGTAAGCGGGGTGCTGTCACTGTCGATCTGCGAACTTCCTCACCTCGGGGAAAAACGGCGGGAAGTCGCACTTTCATGTGGCCTCCTGTTGACTGTGAAGGATGTAATTTGAAGCAGGCCTTCTCTCAACACAGCCTCTGATTAGCAGCCCTGACTCCCAGGCTGGAGCATGCTAATTCAGGAGAGGCAGTCTGGGAATCACCGCCATTAGTGGCAGGTATAAAGAGTAAACGGCATAATATGCAAATGAGGGGATGGTATCACCTTGGCTGTCAATCACCAAAGTGTATGGAAAAAAGAAATGTGTACGACTGCTAATAACACCTCACCAGAGAGAGTGAGTGGAGGAATGCAGATGAAAAGATACAGGGGAAAAGGGAAGTATAGAGAGCATAAATGAAAGCAGTGTGGAATCAAAGCCGGCTGGCCTGCGCACATGTGAAGCTGTGATCATGGCAGGCGTTCAGGCAGTCTGTGTGAAATGAGTTCAGACACTGTCGTGAGTTAATGACAAGAAGGGCTCAGATGCCAGGACGCTCATCATCATCTGAGGCTCGATGCTGTCTGCTGTCACCAATGTGTCTCCTCTGGCAATGGAAGAGGCACTCAGATCTTTCTCTTAAGTAAAAGTAGTGAATATTATAGAAGTAATCCTGCATTCAAATTTAAAAAGTATAATGTAGTTGCATTAGAAAAATACTTAAATTACCATCAGTGAAAGTACTCAGTAGTTTCAGAATGATCTATAATGTAGTATTGTAATATATTAATATGGATATCATTAAAAAGCTGAAGATGGTGAAGGTGAAGTCCATTTTAACTACTTTATACACTGCAGGGTTAAATTAATCTATAATAGATTATCAATAATATTGCAATTAGCAGTAGAGTTAAAAATGCAATAGTTGCCTCAGAAATAGTAATGTGTAATGAAGGGGAAATACTACAGCAAAGCACAAACATCAACAAGTGTACCCGTTTACAGTACTTGAGCAGAGGTGTTGTGACTTCTGATTTAATAATGACCATGGCTTCACCAAACCACTAATACACAGCCCTGTGAACACAGCAATTCACAGTGTTGACTTTTTCTCTTTTTCAACAAATGTAGCACAAAGGGGCATTCCGGAGGCATCATATGAATAGGGAATATAAAAACTACCCTGATGTTTTGTGGGCGTCTGAACCCAGACCCAGTGTGCCACAGGCCTGTGGTCCATCAAACTGTGTGGGCTGGCACAAGGATCTGAAAGTCCCTCTTGTTTGTCACATATTGACACACTTTGTGTGACAGCTTACAAATCAGAGCCATCAGACTATGTCCTGTGTGTGTGTATGTGTTTACTTTACACACCCTTGAGCGCCACCTCCTCACATGGAGCTCCCCAAGAGGCTTCCAAGGCCTACCTCATTTGCACTCATCACGGCAACTTGGGACTAGGTTGACAGGCTCATTTTCCCCACTCTGCATGGAGCAGCACAGCAGCAATGCCTAGGAACAACCAGGCACCCAGAGTGGTTTTATAATTAGCTACTTGCTCTCTGCCACTAATGTACATGGAGCAACAGCCTCCCTCTGAGTGTGTAGGGTTGGCAGGCACTCAACATGTGCAAGCCACCGCTGATGACAATATGTAGGTGTATGGTGGTATATGTGTACTGAGGTCACAGTGACAGGCTGGAGCGAGGTGAGAGACGGAGGCGGGGAGGGTTGCGATCGGGTTCGTCGTCTAGCCGCTCAGTGGGTGAGAATTGTGCCTGGGGCTGGTGGCTGATTGCTTTGATGTGAAATGATTGCGTCTCACGTGGCTCTGGAGGTGGACAGACCACAGGCATGGCCCCGCTCTTGTTGTCAGTCAGGCTGCTGTTAGCCAGTGCTGTACCCCCCCCGCCCCGGATCCCCCAAGAGCCCAGACAGCTGATGTAGCTGTTGGTACATATGTGTGTTATGTCGGAGTGAGAACTCAGCTGCGGGTCGCATCTCCAGATAATGCCTCGAGATAAAAGAGTAAGGTCTTTGGAAGGAGGTGTAAATTTAAAAAAAAAAAGGGAGAAAGGTCCCTCTGGGAAGGGTTAGCAAGGGCTCTTCTTAAGTCCCGGAAAAAAAGGAATTTTCAATGGCAGTGAATAGAACAAAAGGACTATAGGACACATGAATGATTCCCTTTTTTCGACAAAACAAGTTTTAAGATTGGAAAACCTGCTGCTAAAAATAAGTATTTAGACTATGTGTCACGTTTAACGCCACGAGTGGGATGATTTGCAACGGAAGCAGGCTTACTTAACTGTAATTTTTACGGTGTTTTTTTCCTTTTTATATCTTCTGTGTGTAGGAGAGCATAATAATTCAGTTTTTTATGTTGATAATTCATCACTAAAAGTCCAAATTCCTGTAACGCATGTGTCATAGCCTTTTCCCCCAAAAAGGGGTGAAGCTTGGTGTCCACCACCATGCCACATTTCCATCAGTGCCGATAAATATACCAGTCATTTGTCCAATGGAAAGAAAGCCTATCCTAATATACAGTTGCAAGAAAAAGTATGTGAACCCTTTGGAACTACCTGGATTTCTGCATAAATTGGTCATAAAATATGTTCTGATCTTCATCTAAGTCACAACAATAGACAAACACAGTCTGCTTAAGCTAAAACCACACAAACAATATGTTTTTATGTTTTTATTGAACACACCATGTAAACATTCACAGTGCAGGGTGGAAAAAGTATGTGAATCCTTGGATTTAATAACTGGTTGACCCTCCTTTGGCAGCAATAACCTCAACCAAACGTTTCCTATACTGTAGCGGACCCGTTCAAAAACGGTCAGGAGGAATTTTGGACCCTTCCTCTTTACAAAACTGTTTCAGTTCAGCAATATTCTTGGGATGTCTGGTGTGAATCGCTCTCTTGAGGTCATGCCACAGCATCTCAATTGGGTTGAGGTCAGGCCTCTGACTGGGCCACTCCAGAAGGCGTATTTTCTTCTGTTGAAGCCATTCTGTTGTTGATTTACTTCTGTGCTTTGGGTCGTTGTCCTGTTGCATCACCCATCTTCTGTTGAGCTTCAATTGGTGGAAAGATGGCCTTAAGTTCTCCAGCAAAATGTCTTGATAAACTTGAGAATTCATTTTTCCGTCGATGATGGCAATCTGTCCAGGCCCTGAGGCAGCAAAGCAGCCCCAAACCATGATGCTCCCTCCACCATACTTCACAGTTGGGATGAGGTTTTGATGTTGGTGTGCTGTGCCTTTTTTTCTCCACACATAGCGTTTTGTGTTCCTTCCAAACAACTCAACTTTGGTTTCATCTGTCCACAGAATATTTTGCCAGTAGTGCTGAGGAACATCCAGGTGCTCTTTTGCAAACTTCAAACGTGCAGCAATGTTTTTTCTGGACAGCAGTGGCTTCCTCCATTTTAGGACCAACTTATGCAAAATCCAGGTAATTCCAAAGGGTTCACCCATACTTTTCTGCAACTGTATTATAACTTAACACAAAAAGAAGAGGAAAAGTTGGTTGGTAGATGATTATGGTTGGTAATAAGTTTTGCAATACATTTTATACCATGGCGGGAAAGCCTGTTTCACTTTCAAAGTCACCATTGTGAGCGAAGCAAGCATTTGTGGGATGAGCCCAGCACGAGCTGAGTATAGTGGGTAAGCCGCAAGGAAAAAATGTACAAATCTCCCTGCCAATGCCACAGCTATTTTCTGTTGACTACATTATTAGTGTTGTTTGGTGGATTGGATGATTGAATTCTGATGAAACAAGACATATTGGCAACAATTTATTTATTAACAATGTATTCATTTAACAAGCAGCCTCAGTAGCGTATGGAAGAGACAAACACAGCCACAACAGCCTCTCCTCTTCATGCTGGTCACCAGCCTGGTCACACACTGTGCTGGTCACTCTTGCATGGACACAGTGGCGGACTGGACATCGGGACGTTCGGGACGAATCCCGATGGGCCGGTACCGAAGTGGGCCGGTCGGATAAGTCACTAGCACCCCCCCACCCCCGTTGACAATTTGCTAGTGGTACCGAAGTTGGCCGGTCGAGATGCCCGGGCTGATTTTTAGTCCCAGTCCGCCCCTGCATGGACAGCAGGGCCAAGCTGATCCCACAGGTGTTCAATGGGGTAGAGGTCAGGACTGCAGGCCATTCCATCCTCTCCACTCTTACTCTATCGGTGCAGCAATCAGCAAAGTTCTCCACGTCTACTCCACACTGAGACCCTAAGATCCAAGTGCTGTAGACAGAATCTGGAATCATTGCTGAACATAATGTTCCTCCACATGTTAAGGTTCCAGTGCAAGTGGGCCTGACGGTGAAGGGCAGTCATGGCAGGCCTCCTGGCAGCCGTAAGATACCGGAGATTGGCTGCTGTTTGGCACTGGAGATTTGTCCCATTTTGCCTGGAAGCAACCCACATACTCAGCTCTGCTGCTCATCCCACAAATGCTTGTTCCTCACAAATGTGGCACCATTGGAAAGGTAAGAAGGCTTTCCAACGGTATCAGATTTATTGTTACAACAAAGAAATAATCTACAAAACACAAATGTCCTTACTTTTTGTGTTACGTTGCCAGATGTCAATTTTCATAATTTGTTTTTTTTTTCGATTTGGGAAAGGGGCTTGGATAAATGTTAAAGTGTTGGAATTAAAATATCACACAACAAGCTTCAGAGGTAAGTGCAATCACTGTTATGTGCTTTTTTATTGTTTAGTTTATATTGTTTAGTTTTACAAGCCTTGCCTTGTTGCAAACTGTTCAACATCAGCTATATTCATGCATTCATAAAAACAAATTCATACTCGTGGGCTCTGGATGTTATGAAGCCACACAGGATTACAATGCACACAGTGCCTCATCTCATCTCCACCACCTCTGTGCTCTTTTCCTACCTGCACAGCAAAGGCAGCATCTGTTGTTCAGCCGCGCTCATACAGCGGATAGAACATTCACCGAGTGTAAAGGTGGAAATGGAGCGATCAATTAGATTTTAACAAATGACTCTCTGTGTATTACCCAGCAGCTGTTAAATCGGTCAACCTTAGCACAGTCTCCTCTCTGAGGGGAAGCAGGAGAGGGCTCGTCTGCACCGCGTGCTGTATCACGGAAAACTAAAGAGAAAGTCAGCCATCGCCCCGGGCAGGAGTGTGCTACTGCTAGCGTGGCTGCGGACAGAGATGGACGGATGGAGAATGCAAGATGGAGGTGGGTCAGTTAGACCCCAGGGAGCGCTGGTGGAGATGATGCAGGGACGGAGGGCTAGGAGATGGGCCACGCTACATATGGAGGTCCATAGTTACCTCAGGCAAAGGCCGGTCGGGCCATTTGTTCACTTCCTCTACTCTTAAAATATATAAATAAAAAATATCCCACTGTATCTACTTGCAGGCACACACCCACAGAGCATGCAGAGACGACGAGTGTGCACAAACTGACTTCCGCAAGGACAGACCTACTTTTAGTCCTGGTAGTAACCCCAATCTTCCAGAGCACAGACACAACTCAGCGATTCAGCTCACTAAATGATGTAGTTTTATGGTGAAGTGCTGCTAATGGCTCAGCAGAACATCTTAAAAGGCTACTTAAAAGCTAGCAGGCTCATAAACTGCGTGACACACAGCAGTGGGATCTGACCACAATGCTCATTTCAGTGACTGAATGCACGGTGGTGTGTTTGTCCTGGAAATGTGGAGGGAGAGAGAACGAGACACACAAACACACACAGACAGGCAGGCAGTGTGTAAGGCATTAGCGCATCTTTAAGCCTGGCTACACGAATCCACTTGCTTTGTGTTCTCACCTTTGGGTTCATTCATTCAGGGTATATTTTCCAATAGCTACAAGATTGGATAAGGGCACGGAACGGTTGGACGGTAATGATGCAAGAGGAAGTTATTTTCACCTTGAATACATAGATCCATAACAGATCAGACTTCTGACATGCATGTCTCTTATATTTCCTGAAAGATAAATACACAGCAAAGTGAACTGCTTTCTTTCTTATGCAATTCAGAGCTGTAGTCGATAGTTAAATCTGGAGAAAATAACTTCATCTCCCCGACTGCACAGGCACCGTATAATCATGGAGCACATTAAAGCAGAAAGACTCTACTTATGGAAAGTACTGTAAAATGGCAGAGATGTTGACGAGGGCTACCATTAAGATTTGATACCATGGTTGCCATGCTAACCCGATGAAAAAGTCAATCGAATCACATAACCTTGACACAGAGAAAAAAAGTTACCTGTGGTTATAATGTTACATATATAAGTTTAAAAAGTTTGGCAGAGGTAGTGTCTGGTGGTTTTCTTCATGTCCTAAGTGTCTCTGTAGAGGCAACACTTTATGTAACCCTTCAACCTAACTGCATTTGTGGTTTGGTGGTTTGTTTATATAGCTTTAGTTGGATCAACATCATCTGGATGTTGAGCATGTATAACATGTCTGTGACTGATTAGTGAAACCTACATTCTTGTTTCTACTACTACATTTAAGAAAAGGCTTTCAGTTTGTTTACTTTCCTGCAATTTTCATTAAATGCTCAAGAGTGAATGAGATGAATTTTTCATCCAGGCATTTCAAAACAGCCAAATTAATAGCGAGTTTAAAACAGATTGGATTCTGTCTTTCTGCCCACAGAGAGGACATCCGCACAACAAACATTTCAGCTCTGACTCCGACTGATAAAGCCAAAATGTAATTTTGTTTATGACGAGAATTACTCTACAAATTGATTTCCACAGCAATTAATCTTGATGCTTCACCTATAAGATTCATCCTGCTCTTCGGGAGAGGTGATAAAATGCAAAATAATTGAATTGATTATTTAATTTTTTTTTGTAATGACTAAGCTGTAATGATTTTCTATTTTAAATTACTTTTTTTCATGAATGGCCTACGTTGTCTGTGATGTTCAATAGCCTCAGGGCTTTCAGACATTTAATAAATGTCCCTTTATTGTGCTATACTCCATAGTTGAAGCTATTACCTCTTGTGCCTTTCATATCCCCCTCCCCCATTCAGTGACCAACCTCAAGCCCCATAACCCCGTTGAGGAGCATTTCTTAATTAAATCATTATTTATCTACTTGATTGGTATATAAGAGGGGACAGGGTTAAGTCTGCCATTCTCTATCTCATATTGGGACTCAACTGGTATAAGTCCAGAGGGAATAGGTCTTTATAATTTCCACATCAGGCCCACTGAGTGCTATAGTTTGCATAGGCGTGTAAGATAGGGTCTTAATAATAAGGAGGTGAGACAGCCAGGCGACCTGCGGAGGGATGGAAACTAATGAGATGGGGTTTGTGAAAACAGAGGAGGGATAAAGATGGAACTGAGGAACAGAAGGTTGGATGAAAATGATAAACAAAACGGAGCAATACAGGACTGATAAGATTTGAAGTTTTTTCTCTAGTGGATGAATTAATGAAAAAAATGCTTCCGTCTGGGGCTGAACCAGCACACTACGGTACCAAAGCAAGTTGTATTACCATGGCATTTTATTTCAGTGGGGTAGAAAGCAATTACATTAACAGCAGGAACGAGCAGATCTTTTGAAGGTGAACAACACTACATTTCAATATTGGAGTATTTGTTCAGCAGATGCTTTTTTTGGATTTGGAACCTTTAACATCAATGAAAAGATATCAAGTGTCACAATGTTTTGGCTCCGTTTATAATCATATGCAGACTGTCACTTGACTGCACACAGTGCTGCTCCCCAGTTTGCCAAATTTGTTTTCGCTCTACCACCAGAGATGGGTCACAGCCTGTCTAAAACCTTACTTGAGATTGAGAAGTTTACAAACTGGCAAAGTTGAATGTGTGTCGAATGCAAAAACATAAAAAACAGCAGCGACATTTGAGAATTTAAAAAAAAATGATGGTGAAAATGTGTTTCCAGTCCTTTGCATAACCATCAAATCTGTAACTGAACTCTTAAATCATACTAAGTTACACATGATATATCAACAGTGTACTATATGTTCTTATACTTTTGTGAATTGGGTCCCCGTCTTCAAATATACCGAATGTTGATTTGTTTTTTAGGCCATCTTAAAACCTTGCAAAAGATATCCTAAGTTTTCACAGCTTTAACTTGCAAGAGGCATGTCCATGTACAATTTGCATTTGGTTCATGTCCTAACTTTTATACAGTTTTGCCACAGTTNAGCAGCGACATTTGAGAATTTAAAAAAAAATGATGGTGAAAATGTGTTTCCAGTCCTTTGCATAACCATCAAATCTGTAACTGAACTCTTAATCATACTAAGTTACACATGATATATCAACAGTGTACTATATGTTCTTATACTTTTGTGAATTGGGTTTTGGACCCTTCCTCTTTACAAAACTGTTTCAGTTCAGCAATATTCTTGGGATGTCTGGTGTGAATCGCTCTCTTGAGGTCATGCCACAGCATCTCAATTGGGTTGAGTTTTCACAGCTTTAACTTGCAAGAGGCATGTCCATGTACAATTTGCATTTGGTTCATGTCCTAACTTTTATACAGTTTTGCCACAGTTTCATGAAACTTGAAACACGGATCATTTTAATTTACTATACTTGGTTGCATTTCACTAACATTCATATTAAGTCAAAGTGTTAATTGGCAATATTGTTCGATAAACAAAGCTCATCTTTGTTTCTGCCTGAGTTAACAAGGATTTTTTAAAACTTCTTTATAATCAAGTTGCTTATTTTGTCAGGCTGACTATTTGATTTATTCATGGCTGAATAAATATTCAATGGAGTACAAAATGTATCCACTGAATGGTTTAGAGCAGGGGTGTCAAACTCAATTTCATCGCTGGCAACATTAGCATTATGGTTGCACTCAAAGGGCTGGTTGTAACTTTAAAGGTCCCATGTCATGCTTTTCCGGTTATTACCCGTCCCCTTGTTCGTTATGAAGGTTTTTCTGCATGTAAAAGGTCTGCAGAGTCAAAACCCTCAAAGTACACCCTGTAGCGAGTAGAACTCTAACACAGAAAATACCTCCCCAAAACGCCTCGTTGGAGATACGTCACTGTCCATTGATTCTTCCGGGTAACTCATGATGTCTTGCGTTTCCCGGAACCAAATGGACCAATCCGTGGAGCCGTTACTTTACGTCCGCGCAGCCGTTACGTTAAGCCCCGGCTGATTGGCCCGAATTGACCAATCCACGGACTTCCTCACACACACACTCAGTGCATGCAGCTCTGCTGATCTCTCCTCCCTGGCTGCAGGCTGATAACAGACAGTTGGGATCGCGGCGAAATTCTCTCTGCAGACCCATTCTCACAGCGTTTATCAACTTTTTTCTTACTCAATATCAAGCCACACTTATTGTTTTTACTTCGGCTGTGACTTTGTGTGTGCTCAGGGTGAGTTTGGCTGTGTTTCGCTGTGTATCGCTAAACAAGGAAACCACACCTCCACGGAGCTCAGCGCGATTCACAACATTCCGACCAATCAGAGCACACTGTGCTCACAGGGAGGGTGGGGGTTGTAACGAGCCGTTAAAGGCAGAGAGTGAAATTCAGTGAATACACGTAGTTTACAGAGATGCTGTATGAGAAACCAAAGTGAGTTTGGAAAATTGCACAATATAAATCTATTCTAGTAGACCTCAACAATGGAATTATGATCAGTGGAAATGGCCANGTAAATCAGATATGACAATATTAGTGTGTTATATAGAGTATACAATGAGTTGTAGTCCAGAATGTGTCTGGCGTTTCCCAATATTGCGATAGTCTTAGCCAGTTTTGCTTTTACATGAGTGATATGAGGTTTCCAGGTGATTTTGTAGTCTAAAACCAGCTGTCTAAAACCACACCAAGGAACTTAATTTCATATACTCTTTCTATGTTTATGTTATCTAGTATTAATTCCACCTGTGGATTTGTTTTATGTTTTCCAAATAACATAATCTTTGTTTTGCTTATATTTAATGATAATTTGTTTGTGTCAAACCAATGTTTTACTTTAATAATTTCTGCTGTTATCACTTCCATTAGCTCTTTCAAATTGTCACCAAAACAAAAGATATTAGTGTCATCTGCAAGTAAAATAAATTTCAATATATTTGATGCTCTGCAAATGTCGTTGATGTATATTAAATCAGTTTAATCAGTTTACTCACATTGGGATCAGCATCCTTGTCCTTCTTTGTGCTCATTGCACCTGTACCAGTCTGCAAAATGAGAAAAAAGATTCAGATGTATTGTTGTTACAGTAATGGACAAAGTTGAAAATGTTCAATTTCTGCTCATAGTGGCTTCCAACTTCTGGGAAGAACAACAAAACCTTTTTAGGTCAGTAATCTTATTTTAGATGATTATCTTTATTTCTTGTCAGCTCACAGCCCTCTTTAGTGAAACAAATATAATCTCAAATTGTACAGGTAATATTAGACACATTTGCAGTTTCAGTGTGCTATTTATTCAGTTTAACTTATTTTCTGTCAACAATGTAAATGGGGTCGAAGGTAGTGGTGAACTGGTTAAAAGGATAAAACCTCAATAGAACACAGCATTCAACA
This sequence comes from Notothenia coriiceps, assembly GCF_000735185.1. Lineage (NCBI taxonomy): Eukaryota > Metazoa > Chordata > Actinopteri > Perciformes > Nototheniidae > Notothenia > Notothenia coriiceps. The sequence goes on from NW_011359314.1 coordinate 695,489, forward strand.
GGACTGTCTTGAATCCATCAGCTCTGAGTCCCATACTACTCTCAAGTTGAGTTCTTGCATACTTCCACCTGGTACTCTGAGGCATCTGATTATACAATTTTTTCAAAGGTTTCAGGTTTGAGCCCATCTTCAGCTTGGGGCTTTACACTCAAACCACCCTGCAGTCATCACTGCAAAACCTCTGTTGTTATTTTCCTCTCTTTATCTACAAAACAATCTTTTCCATTGACCCACCGTCGTGGGTACATCAGATAGAAGACGGTTCAAGTGCTTTTATTTTTCCCTATGTTGTTGAACGTGAAACTGAAGTGCATTTTTGATCTCTATGTCTTCCAAAAGCTGTATAGTTATCCCCCGTTTTACTTTGTCTGTACCAAATTACTTGTTTTTCTTAAGAAACTGAAGATCACACAGATTTTCTACCATTTGTACAACAATCACATCATATACGGACAAGCAGAAAGGTTGAGAAGAGGAAACATGCTCTCTCCATTAGCAGAGATTAGGACAATTGAGGGGATTCAGCCTTCACTTGATATAATTAATTTGACCAGATGAACGCTGTGCTCTGATAGTTGATATACTGCAGAAAGCTTTAAGTTTGCTATTATGGACAGGTGTGGCAGCACCCCTGAGATACACTTGTTTCTGCATTTCCTATATTTAACTCAAACCAGTGGGCTCGAAAGAAAGAAATGGTTCTTTCCTTATTTTTCCCCCCGTGAAGTTGTGGAAAGTAACGTCTAACTTTTATTCAAGAACTGTACTTAACCACAAATACTTACACAGCACTAACTTTCAGAGGAAACTATTGCACACTCAACTAGGAACTAAACTTGTTAAACTGTTTCGGAACATGAGATTGATTTCTCTAATGTCAAAAAATAATAATAAGATGTCATCTACATAAGATTAAATGCAATGGTTCATTCCTTTGTTCAATATATCAATGGGAATGTATTGATTCCTTGGCTTGTGCAAATGGTGAACAAACTGATTTGCAAAACATGTGATGTGAGTTTCTACTCTGATTAAAAGGTGTGTGCATGTTGGGATGAATACCACCCAGAGTCTCAAAAGATTTATGGACATGCAGATTTCTCTCACATAGCTGCTCTTCTGAAAAACCTTTAATGATTGGTCTCTGGATTCAGCTGGGAGATCGAGGGTGAGGAATTAGAATCAGAAAATGGAGAACATTTGCATAATGAAGTTTAAGTGAGCGCTGTGAGGCAGAACACCACCTATGACCCTTCCCTCCCTCGTATGTGACTGAGGACAGGGACCAGAGAAGAGACTGCCCGTGAGAAACACTCAAGGTGAAAGAAATAAACGTATTTGTTCTACAGGCTGCCTTGTGAGTTTCCCTGATCTATTTTTCTCTTTCTCAAGTGGCTGCAATAGTAAATAGGAAATGTGCATCGGATGAACAACTAGCAGGAATTGATATCACGGGTTGGTTGACTTATTCATTTGCTGAAGACATTTATTAAAGTGTCAGTCAAAACTTGATATCAAAAGCTCACATAAAAGGAAAACTGGGGTGTAAATGAATTTGCTGGTTTAAGCTGTGTCACATCTAGGCTCCTGTCTTCTCACCTAAACTAATCAGAAACACACTATTGTAACAAAAGGAATGCACATTTGTTATATTTTGTATCTTTCTGTTTAATTGTCTACACTGCATAGGACTTGAATCATTTTTTGAATGAAATACCCAAAGTTGCATAGTCAATGTTGATTATAGGGACACTTTCTCACACAAGCTTTTAGTTTTTACTAAGGTCTCCTCTTGGTTCTTTTTCCCCAATAAGGATATAATGTGGGTTGTCATATCTATCTAACATGTTGTTTGATATGATATGATAAGCCTTTTGGTTATGGTGCAGTGAAATTAAGCTAAAGTCATTGGCTATTTGCTAAACATTTTCAAGAAGAGCAATTGTGTATAGCCCTAGTTTAACTAGTCATATACAACTATAGAGAAAAGTTACAGTCCAACTATCACCAGAAAGTAAGAAGGAAAAAAAGAAAAACATGAGCCGCAGATAGCCGAAAGAGGCTAAATATGTGTGTGTTGTGCAGCCAAGTTCAGTTTCATATCAACAAACCTTTCAATCTAGAACAATCCTTGGACATTAGTTTGTTGTGACCCCCTCTTATCTCTATAAATAGATAACTGAATATAAATGCCTAATCTGTAGAGGGGGGGGGGGACTATTACAAAACTTGAAATATGTGTGTCCATATTCTACTGGTTAAGTGTAAGGTCCATTCACGAAGGTAATTGCCCCAAAGAAAAAAGAACCTCACCTGTTCCCAAATAGCTGTCCTAGACCAATCAAATACCTTAGGAGCACATTACTGTGCCCACTCGGGTAAAAGACCCTGGAGACTGCAGCTGCAAACAACACATTTCAACTGGAGCAAGGCCACAAATCACCGAGGGAGGTGTTGGAGGCGTGGTAACAAGCTTTTTATTCAGGGTGTGCATTCAAGTGAACCGTGGCTGAACAAGAAGCCCAAAGCCAAAACAACTTTCCTTTAAAGTTCAAGTTGGATGACACGCCGAGCCGTGGCATTCCAGACATCTTTTTGGGCAAAATGAGGCTTAACAGCTGATTATTTAGTTGTTGATTGGAAAGCAGTGAAAACAAGAATTAATTTGGATTTCGAGATGGAACAAGGCTGAACGATTAGGTGATTATTTGGAAGTGAAAAGGAGTGAGAGGCAGAATCACCCATGGATGAATTGCATTAAAGCTCTAAGCCCCCAATAAGCACAACAATGAAATGTTTCTAAAATGCTCTTATCAGTAAGTAACACCTTTCTTTTGGATTTTGATTCCTCAAACAAATGGTGCCCCTGTGCATCTGCCCTGCCTTTTCCCTGACATTTGGGATAACTTGGTGTGGATTTTACTGGTTAATGCTTTACACACTACATCACTCACAGAAACAGAGGCTATTTTCACCCCGCTCCTCAAAAGTGTCAGAAAAAGAAAAGGAAAAAAAAGAGCCTAAAAAAGGGGTCTTTTCTTGATTTGTTAAAACGTGTCAGTGTCTCAGGGAGAGCAAAGCCTTGGAGACTATTAATCCATCTCAGGTTTGGCTTCAAGCCCCCTCTGCTCTGACCTTGGGCCATAAAAGCATTACTGATGTATTACAGGAGCAAAGACTGCATATTTACACAGGGGTGTAGACAGAATTTAATGCACGGCACAAGAGGCTGGATGTTGCAGGTATGGATGAGTATAAATACTGTATGTCATCTGAGTCGAGCTACGCCTACACATCTAATGCTGTGCGGGGCAAAATCACAGTGTGGGTGGTGATTATGATGAGTCTGAAGCAAAACCTAAACGAGAAATGTTTAGGATCCATAGATATCACATTGCAAAGAAAAGCACTTGGTTAGACTAAGCACATTACAACTGTGAACATCTATCAAAGTGCAAATGACCAGTTTACAGGGTAAGCTGTGTTACACATGCTGGTGGCTTGATGAATAAAATCATTCCTGCATCTACTTTGTGTCTTTCACCTAGCCAGGTTGCTGCTGCAACTACAATGAAAGTGGGATGGTACTAGTCTTTACAATTTAGAGAGAAACTCAAACTGTGTGCATCATATCAATAAAACATGAGTCTTTTAGAGACTCTGGCCGTTTCTCAATCGCAAGTGAAACTGCTGCATAGCAACTATTTCAAGTATACTACGTCATTGAGTGGCGCAGAAGGACTGTTTAAATGCATGTTAAATGCCCAGCATTCTGCGCCACTCTATGACGTATACTTGAAATAGTTGCTCTGCAGCATGTGTACTCGCGATTGAGAAACGGCCTCTGTGTCCGACAGAGCTCTTATTTATGGAGATTCTTCTACATAATGCTGCAGAAGATGTTATCAGCGGAGCAGCAAAGCCCAGTGATCTAAGTTTGTACACTTATCTGATCACTAAAGGGTTGAATGCCGCCGAGGTAGGGATGGGATGTAGCAATAGTCTTTGTAGACATTGTGGCGTCCAAAACCCACCAGTGCTCTGGTCTAACTTTGAACCTATACATCATCTTCCTCGAACACATCTGTCCAGTACGATAAGGACAAAGGTGATGTTGAAAAATGTTTAAGAGACACTCATTTTTTATTGAACGTGAAGCTCCAAGGTGGCTTGGTGGTGATAATTGATATGTATCGGGAGGAATATTAAATCCCCTTGTGGAAGCAGAAAGGAGAATGTCGAGGGAATTACAAGAGGGGCCATCTTAAAACCCTGCTATCATCCTCAGAGAATTTGAGCGGGAAAAACGTGTGAATTGTTGTTGCCAAGTATAAGATAACCCTATTTTTGTTACGTAAACATATGCTAAAGGCTATACTGTCCTCGGCACGTTGAATATTGATTATAATTATAAAAAGGGAACTTTCAAGTTGGTTTTGTTAGACCTGCTTTCTCACGTAATTTCAAACTGGACACAATCTTTTGCCCCCGTCAAAGCTGTTGGGGAATAATTTTCTTAGGTATTCAACCTTTGACACAGTTCATAATTTTCTCTTTTCCCATGGCATAGGTCTAAGGCAGGGGTGGGGAACCTTTTTCCTCTCAAGGGCCATTTGAATTTTTCCAACGTCCTCCGAGGGCCGTACAAATTATTGACCTCTGCTTAAAAATACTAAAATCACAGCCCATTAATTTGGCCTTTCTTTCATGCTGTGCAAAGAAAAAGCAACCTCCTCATCCAGATATCTTACCATGACTCGCGCATGCATTCACGTGCACGGTAGGCACCAAAACAGAAAGATATGGACACAAGATGTGTGCAAATGTTATTTAGTTTCCTATCCATGTGGACATTATTTAAGTGTGGGGTGGACCTAACCTTCTCTAGGGGGGTCCGGGGGCATGCTCCCCCGGGAAGATTTTTTTCAAATGTTGAAGTTAAAAGCATCAATCTGGTGCACTTTGAGAGATTAGGAGATCTATGGATACATCTCTCAACATCCATATGAAACAGAAACGTAAGCAGATTTATTTTTCTTTATGGATATTTTACAAATCACTCCCGTTTCAAACTGTATTCTTGTTTATTAATAACTTTTCTTTTACTGTCATATAGTATTTTATACCTGTTTACTTTATTCTCTTATTTTTTTTATAAATAATGATCATATAAAGATGTGCCTTTACCTCACTGGTTGTAGAAAAAGCTTCTTATATTCGTTAGCATAGCTAGCTAACCAGATGCTAATAACAACACAGTTATTGATTGTATGATCAGCAGTGTTGGGACTAACGCGTTACAAAGTAACGCGTTACTGTAACGCAACTACTTTTTGTGGTAACTAATAGCGTTACTAGTTACCTATTCCCATTAAGTAACGCCGTTATAGTTACTGGGATTTAAATGGGTGCGTTACTGCGTTACATTATGTGATGGAACTGAACCGAATCTCCCTGCAGAATAGATGTAATTTACAGGCGAATACAGCGATGTCCTCTCACAGCACCATTGAAAAGTGAAAGTAACCAGAGAGGAGTGATGATTGGTTAACGCGGGGTAACATTTCAGGGTAAGCCAATCAGAGACAGAGTTGGGCGGGTCTTGCCTTATGGGGAACATACACAGACACACAAACACTTGCTAATGCTAACACACACACAGACACACAAACACTTGCTAATGCTAACACACACACACACACGGCAACGCTCACCACCACCAGCACACACACACACAATGGCAGATGCAAGTATCAGCGAGAGCAGCAGCGCATTTACAACTTGGAGATATAACCACTATTTTCAATTTGTGGGGATAAAGGACGCAAAAAATATTACGGTAAAATGTAAACTGTGTGCAGGACAGAAAGCATTGTCCACATCAAATAACAGCAATGCCAATCTCCTGAAGCACCTAACTAATGTACATGGGGGCTATACAACTAGTCGCCAAAGACCCCACCGTCTCAACGACCGGCAGTGACCCAGATGGAGCAACACCATTTAAACAGCCAAAAAAACGATTCTTTCAAATCGCTAGATGTCACCCAGAGTCAACTAAATAGATTGCCAGGTATGTTATTGAGGACATGCTGCCCATCGCAACGGTCGAGTCTGTTGCCTTCAGAGAACTAGTCAGCAAAAAACAACACAAAAACTTGTATTTTTATTGTTATTATTTTTAAAGTAAAGTAACTTGTTACTAGTTACTTTTATAATTTAGGAGTGA
>NW_011359314.1:701740-715301 GCF_000735185.1 Notothenia coriiceps
CTGTGTGTTTGATGTGGCTCTTTGCAGTAACATACTCAAAATGTTGGCTCTTCACCTCTGACTGGTTGGCCACCCCTGGTATAGATGAAGGATGTGTCAGGATGTAGAACTCTTGTGTGAACATTCTTGTTTCATGTTGTTGACATATTAGAGTCAAAGGTTTGCACAGAGCGAAATATCTTTGTGTTGCGCCATAAATCAGAAAATACTGCATTAAAAAAGTCATTTCCTGCATTTTTATACTGATAAAGTTTGNCTAAATAGATTGATTGCCAGGTATGTTGTTGAGGACATGCTGCCTATCGCAACGGTCGAGTCTGTTGCCTTCAGAGAACTAGTCAGCAAAAAACAACACAAAAACTTGTGTTTTTATTGTTATTATTTTTAAAGTAAAGTAACTTGTTACTAGTTACTTTTATAATTTAGTAACTAATAAAGTAACTAGTTACTTTTTTGAGAACAGTAACTATAACCATTACTAGTTACTTTTTAAAAGTAACTTGCCCAACACTGATGATCAGTATGACAGATGAACAGATCACCACTGGGCTTTCAACTAAAGACACAGAGCCACGCAAAAACTGTGGCATGTGTACGGCTCCTTATGGGTACTGCCATTTTTGGAAGTGCCGGAGCCGCGTTCTGGTGCTCTCCGTCAGAACTGCACCCCTGTCAGACGAGACATATACCACGTGATGACACGTTAGGCTCGTGTTGTGTTTAAGGACCCTGACCTTGGCCAGGAAAAACAGGCACTCGCTTGTTTAATTTTTTTGCGGTCTAGAGTTCTTTAATTTTTTCTTCTTTGCGTGTGTACGGCCCGGGGGCCAGAGGTTCCCCACCCCTGGTCTACGGCCTTGGGTATTGCTGCTATCTGTCTTAAGGAGGGGCAGCTTGGGCGCATTGTTGTTGCCAGGCCAGCTTATGACCGAGCACAAGCTGACATGAGATAGTTTATTGTTCAGGGACATCTAGAAGCCCTTCTTTTTAGGAACGTAGGTTCCCTGGCGCACGTTACAGCTTAGATTCAGGGTCCATATTAGTTTAGTCTTGCTGATAAAGAATGTTGATTATTACACTCCGAACTAGTTCAAACCTGGAAGTAGTTCTTCAGAATTGATTTGACATCTCTACCGTGTGGCCAGATCGTGGCCCGTGACATGTCTTGTGAATTCTTCGGCCGAATCTCAAATAAACCGTCAGTGTTTGCTATCAAAGAAAGCTCCAGCTCTCCTCGTGTCTCATTGAGTCCTGACTCCATTGGTACAGAAGTTTCCCCCACAAAAGCCACATTGCTATGCCAGATACATTTTCCTGAACGATTATGATGAATACGAACTGACAACAGAGGTCTGCCATGTCGTTTATAATCAGGTGGGTGGTGATGCTGTTTATGCTTGCAGCACTGCAGTCTTATCAGATCACTAATCAGGCAGAAGGCTGCTTGTAATTATACAGCCCACCTCCTGAATGCAGCAGGAAATAGCAGCAGAGAGTCATCCCGCTCTCCACCCGCCTCTTCTCTTACCCCTGATGGCTGCTGCTTCATCAATCAACTCTCTTCATTCAGATAACAGCCCATTCATACATAATACTCGATGCCAACCTTGAGTGAGCAGTGGGTTCAATTTTATTATCATTCCCAAGAGTCTTGGAATAATTTTGCCTACATGTAACATTTGAGACAAGCAGAAATCCCCCTGATATTTAGGCAATTATGAATTATGTGAGCATATACTGATACAACATTGTTTAAAAAAAATGACAGCCATTTATGAAGTAAACTCCTGTGGCCGGCACATCGATTAAATTTTTTCTAGTAGAGCTGAAACTTCAAGAATCTTGTTATAATGATCAAATGGAAAATAACTTTGTACATTAAAAATGACTGCAATTAAATGGTAAAAAAAAACAAGCCATGCATACACTTTCAAGAACTAATCCAAACTCCTCTAGCTATACAGTATCATGAAGAAAGGGTTTAATTTGATCAGAAGAACAGTCCCAGAGTCTGACAGCAGAAGGCTCAGATTCCCTCTATTATTAACATTCAACCGACTTCTTTATTGCAGCGCAACTCAAGTAACTTATTTGTTGTAGAAAACTATTAAAAAGAGTACCACAGTACTTAACATGAGAAAAAAGTTGTCCCTTTTCCAAATAATAAGTACATTGAATATTAGCATCAATGTCTGTTTCAATTCTCCTCTGGATTTTAAAAACACATTTTTAAAGAAACATTAAAGAGACTAGCTTTCTATTATGAATGATAACATTATGCTTATTAATGTAGCTGGCAGAATGCCTTCCAATTATGCAGTAAAATGTTAATTGCCAAGACATTTAACTTTAAAAGCAATATGATCTTGGAGCATTATTAATTAAATGTTTTCGGGACTGGCTGCATTTGTTTAAGGTCAGAAGTAGTTCATGGTCAGTTTGATGAACTTACCCAGTTCACCTCTGCAAGATGATCTTGATGTGGCACAAATCAACCCAGCCTCACAGGTGTTTTGCATCAGTGCTAACGAGTCGGTGAGATCTGCATATAGCCAGCCTTGATCCGCCCATATATCCTCTACACACAATCTACCAAAGTACAAGATTATGCCTACATAGAGTGCAACTGTGGTACACAGGTCAAACTGGTGTCATGTTAGTTCTTATGAAGTATAATGCTATATCAAAAATAAATTCAAAATAATTGAGAGGAACATATCTATTAAAATCATTAATCCATTCAATGTTTAAAGTCACATGCGTTTTCATGATAAGAAGTCAGCCCAGATCCCAATCAACATGTAGGAATACTTCCTTCAAAGTGACTTTTAGAAGTATATTGAAGAGTGAAATTAAAATACTCAAAAACACAGAGGGGGTGTTTCTCAATCGTGAGTACGCTTGCTTGGTAGCACATGTCTGCCGAGCATCTTGCTTCAGAAGCAAGGCAAGAATACTTCCTGGCATTCGGAAAACAAAGAGTGGAACAGGCTAGCAAGTGTGCAGGTGTGCGTCATATGAGAGGCCCGCCTTACATTTTCCGCCACAGATTTGTGGATATTGATCCGTGCGCAAAGCATTGTGGGGATTTTAAGAACACCCAGCGTGTTTCTCAATGTCGAGAAAGGCTGCTCCAGAGCCACTATTTGAAGGATGCTACGTCATCGAGTCCCGCCCAAGGACTGTTCCAATGTCCAGGATGCTTGGAATTCTACCGCGGCCGGCGTCCTACGTTGGGAGAAATTTCGAGGCTGCACATGTGTATCCTCCGCGGTCTTTAAATCCCCACAATGCTTTGCGCACGGACCAATTTCCAAATATTTGGCAGAAATCACGCTCCATTTAAGGCGGGGCCTCGCATATGACGCACACCTACACACCTGCACACCTGTTAGCCTGTTCCACCATTCTTCGTTTTCCGAGGCTAGGAAGGGTTCTTGCCTCGACTCGGAGGGACATGTCCTACCAAGGAAGCGTCCTCGACATTGAGAAACTCCCAGAATATGATTACCTCCTTTGGTGTTATGATGCCCTTATTTAAAGTTTGCAGGCATCTCTCTGCTTTATAAAATATGAGTTTGCAAAATTGTCTTGGGATGGTGCATCCAAATTTGGAGTTGAGTCTGGACAGATTAGAAGCAATTAAAGTGTGGAAACAGCTCTATTGAAACTCTAGGTCCTCCCTAAAGAGCTGGCTGGATTTACAGCTTGTCTTCAACATGGCTATTGTCTCAGTGGGTCCTAAATACCCATTAAGTATGTTTTAATTGTTAATCCCATGCTAGGGGAATTATGTTTGCATTAGGAGAATGTATAAGATTCACAAACAAAAACAAGTCTGACTTGTCAAGTGTAGTTCATATAACTGGTGGATGGGGATAATGTCTCCCATGACATGGAAGCTGTTGAAAAGTCTAAATAAAATGAATATGTATATATCCATATCAAATATATTAATCTAAACTCCAATAAGAAGATACTTGCCCAGTGTACAAGGCTCTATTGATTTTGAGAAAAAGTTATTAATCTAGTAAAAAATATAAAAGATAATCAAAGTCCACAAAACTAAAAGTAAAAACAGTCAACAGGTAGCCCAAAAGCTAATAAACAGCCGTGTTAGCCTCAAACAACACACATTGGCTACCTTGGTTAGCATTACAGTGATACCACACAAACAACTGCACTATGATAAAAATGACAGTATTTGACGAGTAGCTAAAGTCTCTGTCAACATTTGTTTATTCACAAATGTCAGTTAAACTGCCCGGGGTTCTAGAAACAGAATGTTCAATAACAAACCCAAGACAGAGGAAGAACAGTCAGACTTGGAAGAAAAAGCTTTTCACACGACAGTACGCAGTGTTTCGTCCACACAGGTGCTTTCACTTGAGCTCATTAGACCAGAGGCCTGTACGACGAAGCCGGTTCAACCTAACCTGGATATGTTTGAGTTAGCCGGTTGGCCTAATCCAAAACCTACGCGCTCTTGCTCAGATATCCAGGTTAGGTTGAACCGGCTTCGTCGTACAGGCCTCTGGTCTAATNTTTAAGCTTGTAGATGTGTTCTTTTCTTACCAGAAGGTGATGAAGTGTGGAATATCCATGTGACATATCTGACCCAGCTTGGTAACAGTCGTTAAGAACACAAAACTATTTCCTCAAATCACAGAATAATGGCCCAGTGTGAATGTAATCACACCCTGGATAGTTACTGTCAGCCAGGAACGAGACATGGGCATTTTCTGTGTCCTGCTCCATTGTTTTGGCTGGCAGTGATTAGTTTGTGCTGAGCCAGCAGAAAAGAAACTGCTGTTACAACAATAATGTAACAATGCTGTATTTGTGAATGACTCTAATTTGTGTGACTTTGAGTGAAAACAATCTGGTTACAATGGTTCAGTTTTACCGGAAAACTCCTCCTCCATGATAATAAAAATTGCTTTTTTTTTTAAATACTGGGAGGTGTTTGATTTTCTAGTCTGGATCTTTAAAAACATGACAAAATAATACAGATTATTGAATAAACAGCTACTTAACCTACTCCCACTCCATCTCTGAGTCTTTGATCCGATCTAAGTGATGTGCAGCCTTTTATCTGCTTTACTCTGCTTGTGAAAGCAATAATGAGTGACAGGGCTTGGGTTAAAATGGTCATTACCAGTCAGAAGTACTGGTTTTGCTTCTAAAATCAAAATGTTGAAATTATAACTACTAACTAATTGAACTACAACAAATATGTATTAGTACATTTATACCTGACTTTATGGTGGACATCCGAAATCTTTGGAGTGCCTTAATGTAAATTAAAATCCTGTTATAGTGGCAAAACTCTACAGTAGCAGAATTGGCGTTGGGAAAACAGTTTTTAGAGGTGGCTGTTGTCTTTTGTTTTCCTGTTAAATGAAGCCGAAAGCCAGCAAACTTTTCCCGTCTAGATTAAATTAAATCTACATAAATGTACATCACAGATTGTTGTTCTCCCTAAACTTTTCAGGATGGGCTTCTCTTTATGCACTGCATGATATTATTGATGAGTATTAATCTATTAATCTGCTTCTGTCTGCAGAGTAGAGGTAAAGACGGCTGACTAAATGGCTGTAACACTCGGGAGACGGAAATATCTATTTTCTTTTTTATGATGACATTCTCTCCTAACTCTTAATTAGGTAAATGACTTAAAGTGTTGTCAGAGTTCAAAATGGTCTTTTTTTAAACAACTGACCTCACTTTTAGTAGGGCATAACAACCAAACAGAGCCATACATAATCAAGTTGTCAGATGTAGTCAGAAGACACTCGATGTGTCCCATTCAATGTGAATTATTTACAGTTCCTAAATGGAAATACAATTCCTCCCATTAAATGTCATTACATGTGAGAAATGGGAGTAAAATAATTTCCTTCTGGTGGCATGGTACATTTGCAAATTCTGTGAGCTTTCTTCTCAAATATTTACGATGGTCACTAGCTCATAGCGTCACCATGCAGAGACCTAAGTCAGGTTATGGGGAAAGAGTTTTTCAGAAGAGCTTGAGAATCTTGATTGTTGACACTATAGGAAGCACTACTCTGACCAAATGTTTATATTTTACAGAAAACTATGATATAATAGACAAACCTTAAAACAAAGATACAGTACAGCTTTGAACACTGATGACAAACTTGCTATTGCTCAGAGGAAAGAAGAACATTTGTCCTTTTCAGTTTCTTTGTTATAACAGTCCTTCCTTTGTTGAGTCTAATTCTGAATCAACATGTTGCAGTTACTTTTATCCATGTTTTAGTATGTGTTTTTGGTCAACAATATCACTGGAATAGTAGAGAGAAGCACTGGCTTGAGGCAGACTTGAAGGAAGGCAATTACAGGCGCTGCACACTCACACAGATGTTTCACTTGTTCTGATTAGACCTGTGTTCAGGCTGGAGTTTGCTGGACCTATGCTAGGAATCCTGACTACAGAGGCCTGTACGGCGAAGCCGGATTTTCACTTAGCGGGCTAACTTCAGGGAAAACTCGGGGTTTGCGGTCCTACGGTGCTGGTTCTCTTTTTAGTGGGCTAGATCTCAATGGTAACTTGTGCTGAGCGGCTAACCAGGGGCCTGTACTACGAATCAGGATTTTCGTTTAGCAAGCTAACTTCAGGGATTTCCGGTCCTTCGAAGCCGGTTCACTTTTTTAGCGGGCTTGGTAATTTATGCTGAGCGGCTAGCCTGTTTTGTTTTGGATTAGGTCAACCGGATAACTCAAAACATATCCAGGATATGTTGAACTAGATTCGTAGTATAGGCCCCAGGCTAGCTGTTCAGCATAAGTTACCATGGAGATCTAGCCCGCTAACAAGAGAACCAGCTTCGTAGGACCGGAAACCCAGAGTTTTCCCTGAAGCTAGCCGCTAAGAGAACATCCGGCTTCGTAGTACAGGCCTCTGGCCTCAGGGTTTGATGCTGTAATGGTTTTGGTTTTTAGATCACATTACATGACATGTCGCACACACACACACACACCCACACACACACACACACCCAGCGACTTGCATGCAGTCAATACTGTGGACAGTCCCCAAACACACTTTATTACCTGTAGGATCTGAAGGTNGTTCTTAACGACTGTTACCAAGCTGGGTCAGATATGTCACATGGATATTCCACACTTCATCACCTTCTGGTAAGAAAAGAACACATCTACAAGCTTAAACCAAAGTTGTGTTATTTAATAAAGAGTTAAAGCATTTAACAGAATCAATCTTATTTCCAGCTGGAAGAGTCCTGCACTAGCAAATAATACCAAGATCTGAACAAGTTATACAGAAAAGCAATGACTTTATACAGGGTAGAGACACAGGAAGAGGAAGGTCTCAGCCAATCAACATACATAGTGATTACATTACAGAGTATTGAAGATTGGTGGCTAGACGAGGTTAAGCCTTGACATGTTAAGTATAACCATATGATAATGTACCTGACAATGGTCCGAACAGAAGGTTGCCAGTATTTTGTATTAAAGGTGTGATAAAAGCCTGGGAGAGAGTGGCAGCCGTAGTTTACATATAACTGAAACATTTAAACTGTGAGAAAATCAACGGAAGGCAGAAAGTTACAGTGACATAATTAAATGAGACTTGTGATACATTTGTACAAACCATACTCTGATTTTACATTTTCCAAAAAAATTGAAAATCAATTAACGGGTGAATAGATTTGATTTGAATGTAATTCTGCTGTAACTCTCATTCAATGAAACAGTTATCATTTAAAAAAGAATGTAGAATGTGTAGTATTTCTAACCTAAACATTTTTCAACTGAGAAACATTTTTTACATGGTGGCATAAAGCTTGAAGAGCAAACTTCATGACTGTAGATTCACAGATATGACTGATAGGATATACATATCATGTGAATGTCAGGTATAAATAGTCAGTGAAATACAACTATTTGGTCTCAAAGGCAATTCCTTTTTACTCGTTCAGGAGGCTTTCTGGGCTCCGCTGAAATCTGATATGGTATATTTCAATTCATTAGTACATGGCATCTTGGATAAAGGCTGAGACAATAGCACAGCTTTGTCTTGGCACTTCTAGAGAGAGAAATGTCTTGCGCCTGTATGTCAAGCACACTTTATAATATTGGTCGTTAACACAATCCTTCATTTAATTCCCGCTGACATCTTCGGTGCTCATGAGTCATTGCTCCTAAAAATATTTTAGTTTAGCTTTGTTGTGTTACTTTCATTGTTGATACACTGAGGCAATCATGTCTCCAGCTAACTATCTGGGAAGTTTAAATTGCATCAATTTCAGAGACTTCCCAAACAGCAGGTGTTCAGAATAGCAAATGTTATTGCTTTCATGAACCGTGTATCATTATTGTGCGGGATTATTGAAAACAAGAGTATCAAGAGACATTTGTTCGTATTCAAAATCAGGTTAACATAAGACAGCGCTATTTGAGAGAGACACATAAAGAACAAATAGATCCTTAACTCAGCAGTAATGAGGTAAAATCTTGGAGGATGAAAACCTTCTAGAAAGGGAGAACCGCATTTTCAATGTTGCAAAAAAAGAAAAAACAACCAATGATTTAAAGAATCTCAGCGTCAGAGAAGTATATATATATCCAATATTTGTATTTGATGCTGGTTTTCATTTATTTATTTATCTCATTGTCAGCTTCTCTCATTTCCATTTCCAATTAGGGTTTTAGCAGATTGAACAAAGTGACAGACAGTCTGAGTTTTAAGTCTTAGTTTTAAAGATTTTTGGTGCAGTCAGTAAAAGTAAAAAAAAAAATCCCTTCATTTCGTCAAGAATTTATTTGGTTTTTCAAGATATAAAGAAAAAGCACAACGAGTAACTAAGAAACCTTCCGACGAACTCAAAGGCAAAATGTGGAATATGAGTATTCAGACTTGTATATACAGCAGTGGTTTGAATTATGTTGACTATTACTCTTCCTATATTTTCACACATACACTGTATGGCTCTGACATCTGAAATTTCAAGCAAGGTTTATCATCCTCGTAGAAAAAGTGCTTTTTAAAAATGAACACCAAGTTCAGAATGTTACTGGAACAATCGTATTTTCATCAACACATACATTCTGCATGTTTTCTTTTTAATAACGCTTTTTTACAATATGGCAAACAACATTGTTATAAGCACACAAATGACCATTTACATTTATAAATATTTACACTCAGAATGACAGCAGATAAGAACTTACTGTAAGAAAATCATAAAATGTTTCTTGACTTCACATCTGATGGGTCCACCAGTAGCTCCGGGCTGAATGTCTGATAAAGCTCTGAGCTGTTGGTGAATGGTCCCGCTCTGTCCTGACAGCTCAGTGTGATGCTGGGGGTCCTGCTAAATAAAATACTCCTTTTGGTTTTCAGTGGGAGCGCTCTGAGAGTCCACCTGGCTGCTGAAGGGCAGCTCCTGGCCCTCTTCCGGCTGCGCTGCTTTCACTTCTTGGTTTCTATACGTCTCCTTCCTGCTGCAGATAATTCTGGCTATTATCGCCAATGCGACCACGCAGACGAAAATCATCATGCCGATCACCCCTAAAAAAATCAAAAATACTTTTAATTCAAAATCCAACTTACCAGGTTGCTTTTAATATTTTAGCAAAACCAATTTCTTCAAGAAATTGTAAATTTTGGATAACCTGCTTATTTTCTTCCACAGATATATATGACAAGATTTATAACATTCTCATATCTTTTTCAAAAAATTTTCCCTTGTTTATTGTCTCAGGCAAAAGCACAAGGGTGACGTGATACACAGTCACTCGTTTGACACAATTCAAGTTGAATTATCCATTTAACATTATATGGGCAAGAAATCCAATTAGTCAAGATTCAAATGTGCTTGATGTTATTGTTAGCACAATACAAAAACATCTACTTTTAAACTCACAAGGTAACCTAAATCGTTGCTTGTTAAAACATTTGACAGATCAGACCCTGTGTATCTCAGACCATTCCCATCCTTTATTATGTGTTAAAGGTCCCATGTCATGCTTTTCCGGTTATTACCCGTCCCCTTGTGTGTTATGAAGGTTTTTATGCATGTAAACGGTCTGCAGAGTCACAAACCCTCAAAGTACACCCTGTAGCGAGTAAAACTCTAACACAGAAAATACCTCCCCAAAACGCCTCGTTGGAGATACGTCACTGTCCATTGATTCTTCCGGGTAACTCATGATGTCATGCGATAGCCGGAACCAAAGGGACCAAGCCGTTACGTTAAGCCCCTGCTGATTGGTCCAAATTGACCAATCCACGGACTTCCTCACACACACACTCAGTGCAGGCAGCTCTGCTGATCTCTTCTCCCTGGCTGCAGGCTGATAACAGACAGTTGGGATCGTGGCAAAATTCTCTCTGCAGACTCATTCTCACAGCGTTTATCAACCTTTTTCTTACTCAATATCAAGCCACACTTATTGTTTTTACTTCGGCTGTGACTTTGTGTGTGGTCAGGGTGAGTTTGGCTGTGTTTGGCTGTGTATCGCTAAACAAGGAAACCACACCTCCACGGAGCTCAGCGCGATTCACAACATTCCGACCAATCAGAGCACACTGTGCTCACAGGGAGGGTGGGGGCTGGAGCTATTGGAGCTACAACGAGCCGTTAAAGAGCGTCTTGCAGGTTTTTATTTATTCTACATTTATGCTTAAACTTGCTTGAAAATTACAATTAAAAAAGTGAATGATTGCACAATATAAATCTATTCTAGTAGACCTCAACAATGGAATTATGATCAGTGGAAATGGCCATGACATGGGACCTTTAAAAGACCGCCTCATGTCTGGCTGTGGTGCTGAATGTAGATTTTTTTAGATGCTCATTTAGGGATCTTTCTCCATCCCTGTTACTGGTATGGTTTCAACCAACCATTCTTTTCATGATCAAATAATCAGTTGTTTATATTGTCTTTAATGCCGGCTACAGCCTAGCCATAAGACCTTATGTGTCCAAGTTGTTCAAATTTGGGTTAAAATGAGGTGGTCAACGATTAAGGTCATGGTGATCACACAAAACACATCTTTGGCCTTATTTAAAAACATCATATGATAATAATAACAAATTCACCTACATGTCATATAGGATATCATAATTAAGTGAAGCAGTCGGACAGTCATGGAAGTAGATCACAACTTCACAGGTTATCAGAGGCATACAACGGCAAGGTGGCCATTTTGGTTTTCTAGATTAAATGATCGGTCTAAAAATGGAAAGTAAAACAAATGTCAGACCCAGTATCTGAAAGTCTCACTGGCCTTATTATGGTAGACAAAAGTGAACTTTACAGCCTAGAAGGTTAGGAGCAGGTTGGACCTTTGGATTGTAAGTTGTGTTAAAGTCAAAGCGATGCTCCTAACCCACCTTTGGGACGTTCCCCTCTCTCTCTCTCTGTGTCCAGGTGAAGCTGTGGAGTCTGGTTGACCCTGAGCTGCAGCAGCCCAGCAGCCCGGAGCTCACCCTGCGTCCCGGGCAGGGCAGGATCGAGCTGGTGCTCTTCCACCCCACCTCCTCCGGCCTGTTGGCTGTGGGGGCCACCAAGTCCCCCCTGATTTGGGACACCAGCCGCCCGGACACACCCCTAGCAGGTAGCTACAGCTGGAGAACATGAGCACTGCATGTACACACGTTTGTTTGTACGCACAGTTTTTATCAACGGTCTTTGTCGTACATTATGCACTGTCTGCGTTTAACATTTCAGTCTTTGTCAGTTAGTCTTCAAGTTTTGTTGTGGCCTGTTTTGTTTCTATGTGCAACATGATTGTATACATTCAGAGTGCGGTGGTTTTCCTTTTCTTCGTTGGGGACTGTCTGACTGACACTGCCTACGTTTTACAGCCCTGCGGCTCTGTCTAAGTGCCGGAGCAGCAGAGGTAATGTTTTGGTTTGCTGTCCTGGTCCCAGTCTCCCCAGACTGGCCTCAGGATGCAGTCGCTATCCTATGGCCCCCCAACAAACACGATCCCCCCCCCCCCCTCACACATGCCATGAAAGCTGGCCTGGCTGCTGCTGCTCACTGCTGATCCAACTTTTCCACGAGCTGTACCCCCACACGCTTGTCTTCATCACCCCACGTACTCCATTCATGCGTTGAGGAACAAGGTCTGAATGATGAACATGTATTCTAAATGTGTGTGTGTTTTTTGAATCCCCTTTGTGTGTAACTTTCTTAACAAGCTGCACCTCTTATCTCTTTTTCCATCGTGTGTGTCGTATTGAAAATGTCACACAGCTGCGCTGTGCGTGGCACTGCATCTTAATATCTGTCTTCCCATGCTCATCTCTCATGGGGCGTAAACCATTAGCACACAAAGAACAAATGATAAGTTCCTTAAATGATCTATGCTTTTCTATCATTTTGTAGTTTATTGAATTGGTGTGTTCTTTATTTTATGGCTCATTTCACCCTGCAGTGATACATCTAACTCTATCGTGTTCATTGTCTTGTGTGTTTATGTGCCGTCATTCTGTGACCATAGTGTGTGTCGCATTATGTTGTCTTTTTGTAAATCTTTTTATAATCCCCTGTCCAACATGATTGTTGTGGTTTTTTTAGACCTTCTCTTCCTTTTCTAAATGTGGTAGTGTGTGTTGTGTGTGTGTGTGTGTGTGTGTGTGTGTGTGTGTGTGTGTTGTGTTGTGTGTGTGTGTGTGTGTGTGTGTGTGTGTGTGGGTGTGTGTGGGTGTGGTGTGTGTGTGGTGGTGTGTGGTGTGTGTGGTGTGTGTGTGTGTGTGTGTGTGTTGTGTGTGTGTGTGTGTGTGTGTGTGTGTGTGTGTGTGTGTGTGTGTGTGTTTTGTGTAGGTTCCTGGAGACCAGCCACGGGGCCAGCCTGCAGAGTCTGACTGGAAGCGAGACGGCTAAACCTGGCTGGCTACCTCCTGCAAGGTAACAACCAACATTGGACGTATGAGTTTGTATTGTTGTAGTTATCAGTGTGTGACCACTAAGATGCAGCCAGTGGCTCACGTTCAGTGCAAGTTACTCCACATCGGACTCTGCTGGTTATTCTGGGGTTTATTTAGTCAAAATGTCAACAGGGGGTAATGCCTATGGGTAATGTCCATCTGAAAAGGGGTGGGAGCCCCATCACACATTTCATTAGAAATCAACAGTTCTCAAGAGGGAAAAGGAATAACTTTGTAAAGCCCCTTTGACGGCAAGAAGAATAATAGCCAGTTTTGTTTGAATGTGTTTATAATGATGACAAAGAAGAAATCTTGGCAGGGTTGTAAGAAGCCTGTTGAGATGTTCCCTGGTTAGAGCTGGAAACTGTATTAAACTTGTTAATAAATAAGGGTACGCAATGGGGCCCACAAGTCTGTGTGTGAAGACTACATATGTTGGGGATTTTGTTTTTGCTGACCCCCAGAGTCCCACCCCACCCCTTTCCCCCCCCTGTGAACCCTCCTGTCTTCTGGTGCGAGTTTAAGTCCAACCAGGAGTTGACCGACCATCAGTTTTTTGGCATGTTACAGTAGTTTCGCTAAGAGAAAAGTCCCCAGGGGTTTGAATGCATCCAAAAGGCCAACTCTCCTAC
>NW_011359314.1:715366-721577 GCF_000735185.1 Notothenia coriiceps
TAAAAATGTGCTAATAACGTTATTCCTGAGAGTTATTTCCCCTCTGCATTATGAACATGCATCCTAACCCACAGGACCGTGCCGCCCGGCACGTTCATGTTACGTGTCCCGACCAATCAAAGCACACTGTGCTCACAGGGAGGGTGGGGGCTGGAGCTATTGGAGCTACAACGAGCCGTTAAAGGCAGAGAGTGAAATTCAGTGAATACACGTAGTTTACAGAGATGCTGTATGAAAAACCAAAGTGATTTTGGAAAATTGCACAATATAAATCTATTCTAGTAGACCTCAACAATGGAATTATGATCAGTGGAAATGGCCATGACATGGGACCTTTAAATAATAAATCCAGTAATAACTGAAAGTGCATTGTTTTGGGGCAATGTTGGATTTGTCCATCTATACACTCCTGTAATACGATCTAAATCTAAAATAGCACAGCAGAAATGGTGCACCTGCTCTGAAGACAGCAGGAAGACAGCAGGTGCGACACACGCTACTTTGTCTGTGAATTTCATCTCCCAGAAGATCGGTTTGTATCTCTATTCTTTAAAAGTTTTCCTAAGTTTTGATTTGAGCATAAACAACCTCAAATTGATGTCACTCAACCTTTCGGTTTATTCGTAAAGCAAACGGAAGTGAAAATACATGAAATACTGCTTGACTTATTTGAGCGCTGCATCAAAGTGGTTCGGTGCGAGTCTAATACCTTTTTGTCAGCAAAGTTTTCATGCGCCATGTGAATTCAGACCCAAAATCTTCTCATTAAAACAGCCAATGCATTGTTTCTCCTCAATGTTGCTTCTTTCTTCTCTGCTACCTAGATCATTATTCCCTCCTCCCTCGCATCATTTTTAAACACTTCTATCCTTCCCATTCCACTTTACAATGTGAGACTCTCCAAATATAAAGTTTTTAGCCAACCGTAACTTTTAGTCCTGCTCAGAAGAATACATTACCTCCGATTAGAGCTGAGTCACTCCTGATGGCATTGACTAAATGCTGACCTGGATCCACTGAATTTGGCTGGTCTGAAAGAAAGAAAGGAGTCCAGTAAAGGTAAGTTAAAAAGCCTACAGAGAAGAAAGAATGTAGACAAAGATCACCAAGTTTGAAAAACAAACGAAAAGAAACAAAATAAAAAGAAGGAAAGGCGTGTGGACAAGGAGTGTGTGGGGATAGATATTCATCAGTCAGTGCAGTCACAGCTTGTTAAAGCCTCAGAACAACTTTAAAATACTTCACTACAGCTGTCTGAATGATCTCATCTGACATAGTGCCATCACTCAGTCTGTCTGCTAACGGAGGAAGATGGTTAATGAGCCCATAAAAGTCTAATGAGCAGCCCTAAGAATACTATTTAACTCTAGGGAGATGGGTGGGGTGTCTACCTAAAGATATATATTACGTATAAATAATGGCTGAGTTGTCTCCTTATACCTGATAAGGAATGTGTGGTTTCTGCCGCGTAAGGATTGGCTGGAGAGGAGGAGGCGCAGCTGGACTGGGCAAGTGGGCCGCTGACAACAACAGGGCTGTCAGGGTGCATCAGGGCGGCTTTCAGAGGACTGATGGAGTTAAAGAAAACACCTGACAGACAGCCGCTGAACCCGAGAGAGGCCAAGCCGGCCAGCTCTTCATCCATCTCACCAGACTCTGAACAGAGAGAGAAACGAAGAGAGGAGAGAAGACACATTTGTTATCAGCAAGTTCCAATTACACATTTGAAATACAGCAGTGATTTATCTTGATGTCGCCACGGTTGGGATGATGAATTGTATCTAATCTAATCATATTGCTGTTCATTTTGGAGCTATGATTTCCTGAATGTAACACTGATAGTGGAGGATACTAAAAAAAAACACACATAATGTAAATAAATATATATATGTTTTTGAATGTAAAAAGCTATATTTTGTACAAAATGTATTCATATACAATTCATGCACTTTGTAGAAGTTGAAGACAGTTCATTATCAGTGCCTCTGAGATATTGAGCTCCCAAAAATGAAACATACCTATGGGACAATGCAAACTGCAATGCTGGTGTGTAAATACTAAAAAGGAACGTTGATGCTTGACAATGAAATGTATGCAAAAATAAAACACACTATTTTCTGTATTCAAGAGTACCAGGCCTGCATCTGCACTTATAACTGGCAATGAGTTTGCCAAATAGGAACATTTTATCTGGGCGGACATGTTATGTTTTGACTGTGAAGGAGCACACAGGTCCTCAGCAAAGTTCAATAAACATTTGGACATTAGTTTTCAATTAAATACTGGATATAGCCTATTGTAGATCAACGTTTTTGTTATGTTCACCAGATGATGGAACATGTGAAGTTTAGCTTGTGTGATGAAGACGCTGACCATATAGCCTCTTTGTTATCAGAACAAAACTAGTAAAATAAACGCAAATGAAAATACACTGACTTAAGAAACTGCACCAGCATCTCACTTGGCGCTTACCTGTTTACAACATCATTATTTGTGACAGCAGGTGCTACATAAATTCTTCAGTAGCTATAAATGTCAGTGTGACCCTCAATTATACCTGCAGTACAATTTGATTGCCCAGGACATCATTGTCACCAATCAAAGTTATTACCATGGTGACGCAACTCTTCACCACATGAACGGGACACTGCAGAGCGGCCTGGCTGGAGACTGCTGTTTATCAGCTGTATGTTTGATCCGGCTTTGATTACGTTTGAAATGAAATGTGATCCTCTGAGCATCAGGAAATTATTTTACTTTTAATCATAACGCTCATGACATGTGTATATCTATTGAGCAGCCTCCAAGATGAAGGGCAACACCTTTATGTGAGAAAAAGGTAATAACACAACTGATTTAAGTAAAAGCAGTAGCATTCGATTGTCTCGGATGGCATTCTATATTTTCTCTCCATCGTTAAGAAAGACACACTCTCCTGTCTCTACCTTTAACCCTTCTTAGCCTTATACATTTAAGCACATGCAGGCAGGGCAGTTTCTTTATAAGACAGTGTAGGTGCTTTAAGTTTTTTAAACAATAACCATTACGTCTTTTGCAAGTTTTATTCAGTTTTTGTCAAGTTTTCATGAATTGTGTTTCACTACGCTCAGCCACTCAAACACTCCTTTCAGCTGCAAACACAAAACAAAGCCAACAGATCTCCAATCACTGGCCAGATTGTGAATCATTTTTAACACATCTCCCTGCCCTGGTTAAATGTTAAAGTATCTGTTAATTGATCAAACATGTCATCTGATAAAAGAATATCCAAGAACATTGTTCAAACTAAAAGGTAACATAAGAGTTCCTCCTCAGACAAAGAGATTTAAAAAAAAATGCAGATACAAGTAACACTGTTGGTATTAGTTTAAAGGTGCTGAACAGAGTCTGTGTCTTCACTGAGAAGGATTTGGATGTGTGTGCGAGCAGTCAAATCCCACACTGACAGCCTTGGCTTTGTATCCACAAAACTGACGATTGCTGTCCACCTCCGACCGGCTTCTGCCCTGTACCTCCACCTCTCTCTATCACCATCTCTCCCTTCCACTCTCTTCACCCCCCCCCCCCGACTCATAGTTTTTTCCAATTGATAAAAATTATAATTGTAATAATTTAGATTTTTCCCTGGATTGTCATAGTACGTTTTAAGGGGAAAAAATACAGAAATATGTATTTATTACACAGGGGCCACACAGCCCCTTGAGTGTGTCGCAGTTTTTATTTGGGAGAGAGAAAAGGAGGCATGGGTTTAGAGATTTTTGGACCCCATGTTGCTCGACTAGGTCTAAACGCAGGCTATACTGCATTATAGCCTTTAATACCACCTGGGTGCCGGGGTAGTCTTTCAACGATAGTCTTTGTTACGGTTGACAAAACCTGCATTGTACCAACCAACAAATGTAATCGTAGCGGATTGTGGGCTCGAGTTGGACATGACCTATCTCGGTATCAACACACTTCTTCGTCCTTTATTTTCCTTGAGTGGAACACCATATTGGCCGTTCTCTTCTTTCCGGAAACCTCGAGGTATGACAAAGTCTTTAGTAGAAAACTATTAGTACTATGCGTAAGTAGTGCCGTCATAAATCAAATCTGTCATCGACGGCCCAGGGCGTACTCGAGTCCGGGGAGGAAAATAAAAATAAAACATAGTTAGAAGAAAAAAAAAATGAAAATATGGGTTTTAGTCGTGAAAACTTTGTCCTTCACTTTATCTCCCTATACTTCGTCCGGATCTTACCACTAGACAAACCATAAAACTCGTTTCGTGAAGTATCTGTACAAAAAAATATATATACTCTGGATACGATAACGGATTTTTATTGTACTATGGAAATTCATATTTGTCGACCCCTAAACATATGTTAAAAATTTTACCGAAACACTCTACTTTCAAGGACTTTTTCGGAAAGAAGTTGCAGGAAAATGTAACACAAGTGCGTTCTTTACATACTTCTTTTGTCTTATTCGGGTTTGACTAATATGGGGACAAGAATACCAAAGGTAGTACTGGGGTTGTGTATGTAAAATGTAAAGAATCCTCTAAATGAAATCGCCATGGCATTGGGACTGTATGTTGTTACTTAGGACGGATAGAGCATATTAACCTGACTGTACTCGAGAATTTATTGCGAATGTTGATTTTCCACCCCATCCATTCAAACTCTTGGCCGAGCTCTATGTGAAAAACAATACAAGGTACCTTACGAGAATTGTAGGGCTATCGTTACTTATAGAATTCACGAAACTGTTTTTTAGGTATTTTTCTACAGGAGACACCTTCGGCAAATCGCGACTATTTTCGTGTTTGTTAGTAAAATCGGCCGGGCCGATTTTAATTGACCTACCGGGATGGACGGACAGTCGGAAGGTTAGACACGTGTTTGAATAGAGCACGGAAGTAACCAATTATACGCGCAAGCACACACAACTTCCTCCCGGAGACATTCCTTCACCGTCTAAAAAGGCCGACACATAAAAGTTTAAGAATCGCGTGAACTTCGACCAAAAGAGGTTTTAATGGATGGGGTGGAAATCGTTGAGAAGTCACCCTTCATGTCAAAGGATTTTTTTGTTTGACCTGACCAACAAATTTCGTGTACGGTGTATTACATAGTAGTGACCAAAGGTTAAGTCGGTCCTGGTAAACTACGTAAGTTTTTTTATATGAAGCATGTAGGGTGAACATACACAAAGGACAGAGAATTTGATAGTTAACATATAGTTTTATATTATTTCGACATTATGGTTTTTAATTGCAGTTGTTTTTACGGAAGCATCCACACGAATGGAACCACTACACATGTTTCGATCCTGCAACCGACGGAGTTTCACAAAGAAGTCGATTGTGGTTATTCAATAATTTTCCACTAAGTTAGTAATCTATCATATTTCATATATCCTAAATTTCTAGACGGTAGAACATTAGATAGGTCAATACGTAAGTAGGTAAAAGATTAGGTGAATAGTACAGGTTTCCCAGGAACCACTATCCGTCCTCTGTCCGACCTGTCCAACGGTTAGTGTATAGGTTGACCGACACTTATCTTCGATCTAAACCTGAATTCTATTCTCTCCAAAGTCGAATGTGTATGTACAAAAACAAAATAACATAAGAGAGTTTATTGGATTCTTTAACTTTTGGTTTCTTACTCGATTTAAGTATACAATAGTCTTCTTCATCTTATATATCTTTAGATTACTTAGGTTACTGAAAAACCTACACATTAATCCGTGTAGTAAACAAATATATATTAAACATTCAGTTAGTATAAAAACAAATAGTTAAACTATGACGAAATCAAACATGTCGTAGTATTAAGAGTACAAAGTAAAGTAAAATAATATTAACAACATAATAACAAAATGTGCAAGCTTTATTTATTTTAGTTCTCACTAATGAAACTGTACAAAGACGAGAAGAGATTGTTGGCATTCAACGGGTACAATCTTTGTTGTTTAACTACGACCACGACAAGATACAACTTTGAGGAAATTTATACAAGGTAACAACTGGGCCCGGCACAGAGTCACACGCTTGGGTCGGAACAGAGCGACTCGGTCTCCTGCGGGCCGTGAGTATAGTCATAGTCTCTCCGTCGTTCTATCAACTATGTGACAGTGAGGGACGGTCACGACAGTAGGTAGTCGGACTGATTACCTCGTCCCCCTCCTTACCTATCTGACGCGCCGAGTGTTCTTTTCTCTCTCT
>NW_011359314.1:721622-736774 GCF_000735185.1 Notothenia coriiceps
GAATCTTACTCTGGTGTAAACCTGCAGGTAGCTCAAGGCTAAGTACTGCCCATCTAAATGTCTATCTCCAATCTTTGATTTGTACTCCTTACAAGTCGCTTCCTGAACCCTTGTTCGTAGCCACGACTGTCGTTTTTTCGTGATTTGGGATTCAGCTGTCTCTAGATTTTCTGTCCCAGAATGGGGTCGCTGAACTGCGGGATCAAGAAAAGCCATATGTGAGATAAACGTATCTCCTTGCTGAACCTTGACTCGAACAGGCCACTTATGCTAGGGCACATCCCTCAGCGCCCAGTAGATTCACCAGCCGAGACAAGTGCACTGTTGAACCCCAGCCCTCCTTTTGTTTCAGCTAGAGGGAGGCTTTGTAGAAGTGGAGTGTCAATGTGAAGTATTGTTGCTGTTTTTTTTTTTTTTTTTTTTTTTTTTTTTCACTCTTTGACACTTTGAAATGTCAGCCTTTTTCCTACAGTCCTTGCTCATAGACCCCTCATCAAACATCCAAGACATAACGATTTATCTTCAAAAAGTCAACCTTTTCCTTGTGCTGGAGCTTTTGACTGATGGGCAATCAGCAGCACGTGCTTGCTACAAGAGCAAAAGAGGCAGCGACGCCCCCTTGGGCTGTTGAAGGTGCCCACGCTGCTCCTGCGTTATGACGGTGCAGCCGCTGCTCTCCTGATCACATGCTGCTGCGATGATGGGCGAAGCTGCTACTCGTACTGTGTAGGTGTTCTGTGGCTCAGGGTTGGCTCCTATGTGGCCATCCTTGGGCTAGAGATGTGGCCGATCCTGTATATCACCCAAATAATGGTTCAGGAGTATTTTAGCCTTGTTGTTTTCCATAAGATCCACAAGTGTCACGAAATCAGCTCTCTCCTTTGTTCTCTGTATATATCATAGCCACTGTCCGCCAACTTTCTCTCGCATAGTTTGTAAGGCGAGTTTTAGATATTGTATGATCTTAGATTGGAAGGAATATCTAGTTTCATCCATGTACTTTAAATCTTGCATAGCATTGCCAGAAGCAGCCTCTTAATACTTGCATATGCCTGAAGCGCTTGGCCATCATCCCGGTCTAATTGATGTCCAGTTCATTTTGCCTTTCCAAATAAGCGCTGGCGTTACTTTGCATCTTATCCCAAAGTGCTCCTTTAACAGCTGCTTGGCTTTCTGTGTAACCTCTTTGGGTATCCATATGCCAGGCAGCTGCGAACGAGATCTTTGGGCTGGCCGGAATTCTACTGGTCGAGAAGTAGAGCCTGTCTATGACTGCTAGCGGTCTTATCCTCAATAAGGTGTTTCGAAAACTCAGCATAAAGGACTGATATTCAAGTGGATCACCATCAAAGAAACTTTTATCTCCCATTGCTGGTAACAAGGTACGTTTCTGCTGCATAATGATGGAGGTCAGCAATATCTCTCTGCTCTCTGTATACAGTGTCGAGGTTATCATGGGTATTTCATTGCGTTGGTGGAGCTACTGCATTGTGGGCATTTGAAAGGTCTAAACTGTGTTGTGGGTCGCTGAGGCAGGCGAAGATTAATGACAGTCCTCTGAAGTGGTGGTTTTAGGCACTGCACCAATGGCGCATGAACTCCATGGCTGAGATTTCAGAATCCAAAGGTCTCTGCGCTTCTTTCTTTTCTCTCTCCAAGATAAGCATTCATTCCATCTTGAATTGATCATCCATTTTTCCTCCACGTCAATGCTTGCCAGAACCTTTATTTTAGCAGCAGATGCTGCAATTTCTGTGTCCAGTTCCATTCCCAATTTGTTCCAGTCTGGTTCTAATAGCAGTGCATGTTGTCTTTAATCCAGCAGCTCTGGCTAGCAGGGCAGCCTTTTCAAGCAGACGCTCTACGCTCTCTACATGCTGAGGAGACTGAAGAGGTTTTTGAGCTGCTTGACTTGTGTGAAACATTAGAGATGCTGTCATGGGGATGAATTCTTTGTTTGTGCAATTTTTCTCTTTTCCACACATCCATCTCTTTCATAAAATATTCAAATGTGTCATTTTTGGCTCAAACCAGTCCACATGATCCTCCTGGCTCTCTTCCTCTGATAAAGCTGTTGTATGGATTCATGAACACTGCACAAGTCATTTATATTTTGTTTGAACATTTCCAAAGCTTCATTCACATGTTCCACATTCCCATCCTCCACAAGCAAGGCCTTCATTTCGTTCATTTTCCTTGTGCATGCTCCTAATTTCCCACTGCGGGAGGCTTTGAGTGATTTTAACAATGTTTCTGCGTCAGCAGAAGTCCTGGGATCGTCCGACATTATTTTTTTATTTGTTTTTTGGCCGTGCGTAAAAAGACGTTGCGCTCCTTTAATGAGTCTCACAGAGCACGCCTGGCTTCATTTGTTGCACAAACAAATTCAATCACATTCTTTTCACGGACGATCCACAGGTATTTACAATCCTCCTCCAATGTGTGCATCGCCGTTATGATTTCCTCTTAGACTTTAACACGTCCGACATTCCATTCAATGCGTATACGCATTTATTCAATTTATTTACTCACGACCGGCCCAGTCTCTCAGCTCCGGTGTGTCCCTCTTTTCCGGTGATCCAAACGTTGTGTGTCTCTTCCTTACGGAGTTTTTTGACTACACTGTAGTGGCATCCAAGGTTTCCTTGTGCCACTATAGAGCGGGGTTGAAGACACGCAATCCAAAACAATAAGCAGCCGAAGGTTTTCAGTCAAAAATATGTAATTTATTAACAAAAAAGTATTGACTTAAATAGTCTCAAAATAACAAATCTTTAAACAATATTTCGGCAGTATGCTTTCCTATATAAACTAAACTATACTTTGTTTGCAGTCCAATTTGCAACACTAATTTCTGTCGGCAATTTGCGGTTTGCGGTTGAAAAACTTTTCCGCTCCCCGTCTCATCAGGTCTCCGAGCACGCTGGCTGTCCTCAATTACCTCACTTAAATACACACCGGAAGGTACACGGAAACAGATCATATTTACGATATAAAATAAACAATCACTTCATCAAAACATATTCACCACCGCAACACAAATCATTTTCCATCATTAAATCATTTATCAAATTATGAATCGAAATAATAACCCTGACTGCATTGTGGCTCCAACAGGTTGTTATGCTGTATCACAGGGTGCTGACTCCAATCTTCAAAGTAATTTGTTCTTTTCAATCTCTCCTCATTACCATACAAAGTGAAGGACCTTTTCTAAAGTTATTTCCATTAAAGCTGTCTGAAGCCCGGCTCAGCTAGAGAGACACAAAGACTGTATTACTCAAAGCTTCAGAAACACAGATAAAAGTTCACAAACCTGTACTATTGTTCTGCATTAGTGAGAAAACAATGCTCATTACCTACCAGTAAAATGCTTCTAATGCCACATAACAATGACTTAAGTGGGTGGCTCCAGCTTAAGATATTTCCAAGGTTTTTGTGTTTTATCTCCACTGTAAAGTGCTCTCTTCGTGAACATTTGAATATGGATGTCAACTCGTTTTTTTAAAAGCACCACAGCTGCTGTTCAGACGGCTACTTTCCCTGTACCCAACATGATGAATAGAAAACAGAAGTGTTTTGTCGCATAGGTCCAAACGTCCAAACACGTCAGTGCTGTTATTCAAATGAGTCTGTATAAGTGCTGGAGCCTCACTTACCTTGCACTTTGCCAAGAATGAGTGATTTGACGCTGTTGAATTCCACATCAGATGTCAAGTTGAAATCCTCTCTGGTATTCTGATCGACCTGAAAGATAATGTACAGGTATGTCACATGTTTAAAAGGTAAAAGCTTTGAAGATAGAAAGCAAAGAGAAAATAGCAAACAACTTTCAAAGACAGATATATTTATTTAGCATTTATTTAAATGATATTTTTCAGGCTTATAGTTATAGCTTGGAGACAAGGCTAACAGAGGATCACAAGCAGCAAAAAGGAGTTTAACCAACATGAATGATGAAAAGCTAGCTGGAGACTGAACCCCTGGTCTGACCTGAATATTGAAATAAGATTCAACCCAAAAAGCTGGACACCAATGGCCCCATGAGATGCAGGGATTCACAGTAGCAGAGCAGATAAGTGGAGCAGGTTGTGAGGTGATGAATGCCTCAGAGAGAGACACTCTTTTAATAAAAGAGCTTGTGATGTATTGCTTGCAAACAAAGAGATTGAGCCTGAGCGAATCATTTATCAATAAGACATCTGCTAATGTTGAAGTGGAGCCACAAAAAAGAATAACATTGAAACAAGCTTGAAAACAAACAGGAAAATTACCATTTGTAGACCGCTTTGTTGTGGACATGTTGGTGATTTTGGGACCCACTGGCACTGCTGAGGGCATTTTGATTTTAAATCATAATTCTTTCCTCTGATAATAAAAAAAAAGCTGGCTCCTGGTTTGTGTGTTTTGTGAACTGATGGTCATTTACATGCTGTGTTTACAGAGCACAGCGGAAGATTTGAGTGAGAATAAATGTGAATGCATAGCCAATATTTGTTACTACCTCATTACTTTAGTTTTTTATGTCCGATTATGACTTTAGTTTAGGATGCACCTACAAGTACTGTATGCCCAACAATTCCTGTTAATGAGTATTATCCCAGTTGGGTCATATTTTGATATGACTGCATTGAACACAAGTAAACTGAACCACTTAATTAATCTAGAGTGGCAAAATGCAGCACAGTGTCTTAAAACAAGCATTTAAAATAATAATATAACAACCAGCCTCAGCTCCAGTCAGTGTTCATATGCACTCGTCAGGTGCTTTAGTGCAGTGGGCTCATTTAACATAGTAATACACAATGTGGATATCAGTGTGACATATTTTAAATATTGTGTTCGGTGTGTTACAGTGTGACATATTTGTTGCAGTAAGTGTGTGTACCTTCACAGAGACGATGTCTGCCTGTCTCCTGATGATCACCGTGTGCAGACGTCCATCGGCCAGGTCCGTGACTCTGCTCCTCAGCACCTCCACGTCTCGGCCGCTGTGTAACTTGTACCACACTTCTAACTCATCTTTGAAAACACAGCACCACAATGCAATCTTACTCTTTAAGGCAAGTAGATTCAGCATCAAAGATAATACTGTACAAGCATTAAAGTGTTTTCATTTAAGTTACGTTTTTATTAAAACATATATTGCGTTCTTGAAGAGCAATGTCTATTAATTATATTTTACATGGTTAAACAATGTTGCTACACGTTATAACTCTTTGATAATTAATAAGCACTTAAGCCTCCAAAATGTCCTTATTCTTGGCTTAGAAGACATGTATTCACTCCTTCAAATAAAGCTTTCTTTTCAGCATACCAGCTGCTGAATTAAGAAGATAAAAACCATTACATACTTTGAGGATTAAAGCTGTATCTCTATGAATTAGACTCCATGATATTAAATGAAATGTCCCCCTTTTTTATAGTCTTACACTTAATACATTCCACACCACTGATCTAATGTGAATACAGAAATTACAGATGAGCAGAAATTCAATTATTAAGATTTTACTTTTCCTGTGCAGCGGCTCAGGCTCCTTTTACTGCAGCAGCTATATAAGAAACATGAGAAAAGTCTTTGTGGCGCATCCAAAAGAAAATTCTCTCTGGGATTTAATTAGATACTTTGTCAAGTGTGCATATGCCTGATGACGACATGATCATCACTTAAAACCTGCTTTATTGTTTGTATCTTAAACCTAAAAGATGCCTTGTTGAACAGCAGAATTTACACCAATATTTAAAGAACATAACCTAATATTTGAACAGATGCCACATTATATGTTCAACAAAGGTTTCTGTTTGGTAGACAATGGTTTGTGTTCATTATTACAACAAAAATCTCCAGCACCTGAACCTAACTTCAAGCCATAATTACAAGTTAAATACACGGGATAATGGCAAATCCTATAATACCCCGCATTTAGCATTGATTCCTGCCAACTGGAGCTCTACAGTAAAGTGAGTGAGGAAAATTTGAACTCAATAAATAATTGCAAAAGGAAAAACAATTGAAGGGGAACCCCTGCTAAAGGCAGAGTTATAATTGAATAGTGAGTGCACCAAAAGTATTCCTTTTAACCTGACACCGTACATAACAAATCACCTATTCTGCGTGGAAAAGGAAGCAGTAGTGTCTACAAAACTTAATGCAGGGGGAGAAAGAAACGGAAAAGACAGTAAAGTTTAACCCAAGCCAATGCAGGAAGGATAAAATTGGGTCAAACCAAAAGGAAAGAAGGAAAAAGAGGTAATTGTCCCCCTCACCATGATTGTTGATGAGCAGTGCCAGGTACTCTTTATAGACAGAGTTGACGTAGAGCAGAAGAGCAGGACTCTGAACTGTCCTGAAGATCAGGGAGATGTTTTCTCCTCTCAGCGTCACATCAGAGTAGATGGAGGAAGGCCAGGCACTGCTGTTCCTATTCAGCTCAGGGGGCTCCTTCAGGTTGTACGTGATGGATGTTGACGACTGAAAGCTGGCCGATACCTCTGAAATGTAGAAAGTTGACCAATGAACCTATGGCTTTCGGACTTGTTCTTTGCTGCCCAAGTCTGCATTGCATATGTAATGGGACAGTCTGCTTGATTAAAGGTCAAACTGGAGAAAAGTTTGTATATGTTTAATTTTCTGGAAAAATAATCAAA
The DNA here is from genome assembly GCF_000735185.1 of Notothenia coriiceps. Taxonomy (NCBI): domain Eukaryota; kingdom Metazoa; phylum Chordata; class Actinopteri; order Perciformes; family Nototheniidae; genus Notothenia; species Notothenia coriiceps. Next base: position 728,271 of record NW_011359314.1, read on the forward strand.
TGTATTTACAGTTGAAATATTGTTTATTTCAATCGTATTTTCTAGAAGCCTGCTTCCTTTAAACCTACTACTGTACAACGTTAAGCATACCAATATTTTAGCAATAGGACTTACTGTAAAAGCTTTTATTTTAAAATCCAACAGTTTCTGATCTATTCTCTTAATTTTACGCATTAACCGGTTAAGTGGCTGTCTCAGAATTTCAGTTAATTGTAATTTAAATACTTTTTTTTGTGGAGTTAATTAAGAAGGTAAGCCTGGCTCAACAACATCCGCCTATAAGGACAATAGTGTTGTGTGCCAGCCTATTCCTTGGCTCACTGCTGCCATTTCCAGTTCAGGTTGATAAACATGCAGGTGGTATCCATCTTCTCTCTACCACTCAGCAAGAAAGCAAAAAAAGGTATTCTCCAAAAAACCTTCCTAAATCATAGTCCCCTTCTACAGTACAGATTGAGGTTAAAGTTATGTTGCCTTTCATCACCGTCCAACAGGCCCTTGATGCATCACAGCGGCATGGTGGGCCAGAAGAGTCCTTTAAGACAATCTTCATGCTTGACCTTCAGGACAGAACAGACTCATTATGTCTCACTCACAACGAGCGTGGAGAGGAAGCTGTGCAGACAGTGATCAAGAGAGAAAGTCAGGGTCAGTGTAATGTCTGCTGACTGAAGGATCCTCTACAGAAAGCCCACTAATCTTGTCTCTCTACTCCTCTTTAAAGCACCAGGGATGGGTCATAAAAAGAGTTGCATGTACATAAGGCTGTGAAATAATTCTCTATTGGCTTGCAAATGCATCAACACTTTATGCACTTTAAGAAAACAAAGTTTTGAATCTCTTTTTTATTCTTTTACCCCATTAATTTATGGAGCAGTTTCCGAGCACACAACTCACTCTGTCCTTCGTAGACCCAAACATATAATGAACTTCATGCCTAACGCCTCTTATATGCACAAGGAAATGAATTTGTCATTGCAACTCTACGAAACATTAATGCAATAATTTGAAGTCGGAAGCAGGATTGCTTTAAAAGTGAAAGATGTTATCAGGCTGTATTTCAGATTTTTTTATCCAGCGTGTCAATCTGTCCATCATATAATTGGATCGGTCTGGAGTGCTAGATCTTAACGTATCTAGTGAAACGTTAAAGGTCTGAAATGAAGTTATCTATACCTATAAGAACGTTTGTATTACTAGTAGCTTCAAAATTAAACGATTAATAAACTGATGTCAAGGCTCCAGTTTTGCATCTTTGTATTTAACGGCAGGAAGTCTGTGTCTTTTTTAATGTATGTACCTTTATGACAGAAGGGTCCAGTGTACGCCGACTGGTTACAGTTGCAAGAGAAACCGCTGTCTCTCTCCTCACAGCGACCCTGGTTCTGGCAGAGAGAGCCATAGCTGCTGCAGTGGCCCGGGCATCCAGGTCGGACCCCCGGGGTGATCTTTGCCCTCTCCTCCAGATCCAGAGTGACGCCGTTCAGCTGCAGAGAGCGGATGCAGCCCAGAAAGCCTTTCTGTCTGGACGCAGTGCCTCCTGAAACACAAACAAACTCAAATGATACACTAGTACTAAGCAGCCAAACTAGAGCTTTGAACGTGCCCCAATCCTCACATTTTCAAGAGTGTCCATCCATTTTCCTTTTATCATCAAGCCAACACAAATCTATGGTTACAATAACACAACTTATATTCACCTTTACTTACAGATTCAGCCACCTATAATTCCTCTTCTTATCTTAGCTAACCGCTCAAAAACCTTTGCAAAAGAGGACCCAACAAGATGGCGTAATTCAATTGTTCAGTGGGACTTCTAAGAGTAAAAAGGCAATGAAGACTAATGTATTGAAATATGAGGTTTTTAATGCTTTATTGTGAGGAAACTTAGATCAGTGTGGAGTGTGAGACTGTTTTAATCTTCTGCTAATAAACATATCTGGTGAGGTGCAGAGGCTTCAGTGGATGCATGTTGTGTGCTGCATGTACGCCATCATTTAGTGTATTATGGTTGACAGGCACATTTTGCCACTGCAGCACAACAAGGTCTACTCTGCAAGGCACTGAGACATTAACACACTGCCTCTGTCTGTAGCACTATATTGGCTAACTGCGTGGCTGATGAGCCATCTGTTGTCTCACATTCATGCTTTCCACGAACATGCAGAAGGAGAAACTCGTCCTCCTTTCACCTGACAACTAATATGCTTATAGCAACCGCAAAATGACATCTCTCCAGGAGTTCAAAGCATTCAACGTCTTATTTTGGATCCACAAATGACAGTTGTGATTCTTCCTGCAGAAAGGATTTGGCAGGGTATTACTGTCACAGTTTGAGTCTGGAAAGCTTCACATGTTCAGTCAAAGATGCTTTTCACACCACTTAATCTCTAACCTGTGAGGCTCCAGGCTCCTTCTGCAGAAACAGTTATAAAACCCAGACAGCTCATTAAGAGAGAACCAGAGTAGGAAATGTAATTAAGCATTTTATTTGGCTCAATAAGATCAAATGTATTACGCATGCACAGCAAACGTTCTTGTGATCATTTATATTTCACCTTTTTATCTTTGATCCAGACTCAGCATGCACCTGTTTGGAGTGTATCTGTGTTTTGATTTTAGATACGTAGTGAAAATGTCCTTTGAAGAGTGAGCATTAATTCATTGATGAATTGAGGTGTATACAACCCTGTCGTGTTTACCTAAACCAGGAAATCCTGAATTGTGTCGCAATGGTGTTCATTTGTTTTGTGCTATTAAAAATGTACCATGCATGGTACCCTTTGCCCTCTTTCTTTCTTCCAGAATCATTTCCAGCCACTGGCGTCTCCAAATCAACAGCTGGTTACCGTTGTTGAAGTCAGATCGCAAATAACCAACACAACATTTAGTCGCCCAGAAATGTATGCAACACAACAGACACTATTGGTCACTGCTCTCATCGCTTATAATCAGAAATGCCAGTAGGCTGATGTCAGCAGAGCACAACGCTTGCTCAAACCATACCCATCTTTATATTGATCTAATTTACGAAGCTGCAAAGTTTTAAACTATACCATCACTGTCATGGCTGTTAAAATACTTTGGCTTTCTCATGTGTTCATCAGCCAACACAGACACCAAGACAATACTATAATTTAATAATTCAAGTACTATTTTAACTATATCTCGGTGTGTGTAACATTGTGTTAACACAATTAATTCCTTCCTTTGGCAGTAAATTAAGTTGAACCACAATAACTTTGTGTCACATAAATTCACCCCAGGCAATATTACGGATAATTAATTCAAACTAACAAATACCCTGTTTTAATAAGTCACACAAGGCAATTTTCGATATAAAAAAATGGGACACACGCAATAAAAAGGTCTTTGCAGTGTTGTGAATTATGATTTCATGAAAGGGAGGCTGCTCACATTATGGATTAACAATAACAAATTCTGGATCACTCCCTAAAACAAGAGAGTCGAGGCACCCACATGCATATTGCTTATCTGCAAATCAAGTATTTGTCAAAAACAAACCCCCTCTCCGAAAGCAGCCTATTTCAAAATCCCAAAGGATTTGCATTCAACTATGTTAATACCTCTGAAAACACCAACCAGGACAAGCGCTGCCCACAAAAGGAGAGCAACCTCACGGCCACTTCTCTCTGGCTGTTCACAGAGGATTATTATCTTAACACAGAGAGCCAATCAAAGCATTCATCCATCTCTCCTACCACTGTTTGCTGGTTGATTTTCACTTCAGAATGCGTGTTTAAAAATGTCCATAATATTTGCAGAAATATATCTCATAAAACAAAGAAAATCTCCATTTCCTCATCCACAGTTTGCAGGAAAGATCAAGAGGTTAAAAGGAATTATGAAAGTCTGTGGAAGAGACGAAGTAAAGACAAGTGAGCTCAAACTTCTGAAGTTCACTTTTTGAATCTGTATTTAGGGATTGCGGTACTCTCTGGAATTGTTTTAGATTAAATGTGCGGTTTATTCCTTTTGTGGCATAGACTTCGTTGCTGTCCAATAGCACATCAGTGAGCCATTCTGTTGCACACAATTTATGTTTACAATGGACACAGCCGTTTATTTATAGTTGTGTTAATCATAGAGTGTAAATAGTCCCCAACAAATGAACTAGTTGTTCCTGGTTTTCTGCGAAAAATCTACAGCTGTTTTAGAAAATGGCTGAGCCTTAAAATGAATAGTACATGTGACATCTTTTGAAAATAATTACATATTAAATAGACTTGGGGATGAGTGTCTCAAACAGGGTAAAGAAGAAGAAAAATATTCAGAGGAAATAAAAAAGAACTGACCTTCCCATTTATTGTTTTGCATGCTTCAATGCAACAGTTTTCATTACATTTTTCAATCAGTAGGACAATTTGGCGTCACGCAGGTGCAGCTTTACAAGAGTATACACCTCAATCAACAAAGTTATTTATTGTTCAATGTTTAGAAAGCGAGGACTCAGCATTTCCTTTTCCAGTGCAGCACCAATGCTTTTTACTCACCCAGCTAGGATCAGCAGCATTTTTAAAACGTCTCACCGCTCTCAGCTCACCACGGGCCAGTTGGATTATAAAAGGACTCTAAGGATGATTTTTTTTACTTTTATTGGAAACAACCAGCTGTTGGTTTTCCTTAACCCCAACAGCTGCCCGTGTGGGACTTCTGTACTGCAAAACAACACTGTTTCCCCTTACTTCTGCCTATTATAAACCAAATAGCAAAGTGGGCAGAAGTAGCAAGCCTTACTTTGTAAAGTACAGTCCACAGGTTTAATTTATCTGAATAGCAGTCTACTTCAGGACAAGTTGCTGAGACAAAAATACTAATCACCAAGTTCCTTCCACTCATAAATTGCCAATTCTGTGTGCATATGTTGCTAGATCCACAGTCCGAGATGAGAAAGGATAAGACGTGACAGCAATTACCACCAGTTCTCAGCTGCTAATGAGGTCAACTTCCTAACACCATAAACAACTCTATCAAATGTCTTATCTTAATCCTTACTATGACCTTAAATTAACCTATTGTGCTTTTCACCTAAAACCCAAATGCAATCCTTTTAAGTTATTTTATTTTGAACTCCAACATTTTTAAGGCATTTGGGAACATACCAATTCACACTCTTTCCTCTCACCTATGAATAGCTGGCTGTTGAGCTGCAAATGAATTTGTCCGTCAGCTGGAGCTTCCTGTGTGGTGGCAGGAAACCCGTCCAAACGTAATGATGCTTCCTTCACATTTCGCTCTGCTCGCACGCTGTGCCACCGGTTGTCGTTCAACGGCACGCTCGCCTTCACTCGCACTTCCAGCGGCCCGTTTCCCACGTCAAAGGAGAAGACGACCTCTGAGGAAGCTGGAGAAGGAAGGCAGTGGTCGGAACATTAGATCAGATAAAGTAGGAGAAAGAAAACACATAAAAGCGTGAGACGGTTGAACACAGAAGCATTTGGATGCCTGGGTGATTGTCACACCAGCATAGTGTGTTTGACTTGTTCCCGCCAAATTCTGAAGAGCTGATTAACAAACCTTTCCAGACACTTTGAGATAATTGTGTCCTCTGAAGAGCGAGACATTGCAAATCCCTTATTTCCTTTTCAGACACGTCGTTGCTCTATCATGCACAGAGAGAAACACACTTTACACAACTCAGCACAGGACTGTGTGTAATGATGTTGACACTGTTTGTCATTTTAAGTGAGTTTTGTTTAACATTAAATCATTGGTGATTAATAATAAAACGGAGTGTCTATTTGCACCCGGTTGAAAATAGACACACGGCAGCTATTCGGCTTTTTACACCCACCCCAAAAAAACCCTGTGCTGATGGAAATTACTGTTTTTAAAAGCAAATAGTGTAAAAGTGCCTTTTTATTGAGTCTATTTGTTTGTTTGTGGGTTCAACTTAAAGCCACACAAGGGTGGGGCATGAAATCATTTGTATATTGTAAATAAATGTGTAATTGTGTCTTTCAGAATGCTGAAGCCCTGCTAAAAGACGCAGATCCTGCCAGCGTCCAGCAGGACATGAAGAGCTTCAGGGGGTACATATTAAATAGACTGATTGGGGCACAATTACATAATTTATTTTTTAGTCACTGTTTAATGTTGTGGTATTTAATAAATATACTAAAATTCATCACGTCTCATAACTTCTTTCCGACTGTTGTGGCAGATTAATTAACCCCCTTTCATCAGGGGGGTCTGCGGGACAAGTATTACCTTACCATGTTCACAATATAGCACAGGTGTTTTTTGTCCCTGATGTTCAGGTAACCTTACCAAGCAATCGTAGAAAGAGCAAGAAGAGATGCATACAGTACAACACACGGGTGTATATAGCTACAGTACTTAAAGGTCCCATGTCATGGCCATTTCTACTGATCATAATTCCATTGTTGAGGTATACTAAAATAGATTTATATTGTGCAATTTTCCAAAATCGCATCGGTTTCTCATACAGCATCTCTGTATAGTATGTGTATTCATTCTCTGTCCTAAACGGCTTGTTGGAGCTCCTGCCCCCTCCCCCTCCCTAGGAGCCCAGTGGCCGTCTGTGAGACAGCGAGACAGAGCGAAACCCAGCCCGAAACCAGCCCGAACACACACACAAACACCCGCAGCCTGGCTGGGAGTTTGTGTGTGTGCTCACTCACCGCCTCACAGCCTCACCGTGTCCCGCCGTCTCAGGGAGGAGAAATTGGCGGAGCTGCAGCTGAGAAAAGATTGAGTGTGTGTGTGGACCAATCCGCGGGCGTAACGGCTCCAAGAAAAAAATTGAAAAAGAAAATCTCCATATTCCAAGATCAATGGGAGGTTTGGGAGTCCCGGATGTATTCCAGTAATATCTGTCCTTCAATGCAAAGTATCCATTATCGTGGGCGTACAAAAGTGCCTCTCCGGTAGGCAGTTAATGGCTGGAGCAATCCATCCATCATGTCAGTAAACCAAAACATATCTCTGGCATCAATGTGGTACTGCCCAAAACCACCACCCTCAATGGATTATACCATCATCCGCTTTTCATGCTCTATTATAAAGCAACTGCACAGGAGACTCAACATAGAGGGGCTCTCTTTACCATCTTGCCCCATTTGGAGTAACCCCTGTCTTTCTGCAGGAGGAGGCACTTTTAGTAATAATATCTGGCAGAAGGCTGGTATTACTACAATTGGAGAGATATATAGAGACCAAACCCTTCCATTTCAACAACTCAAAAATCAGTATGGTCTCTCAGGCTCATCTTTTCTATCATATGCACAACTAGCATCTATTATTAGTACAAAATGTAAGGAGGGAGCCATGCCTGCTTCATGTATGAAAGAGGACCAGCGCCTCAAGAAAGCAATCATATCATCAGGTGTGGTCTCTAACATTTATAAATTATTATCTAGGGCTGCCCCGAATACCTATTCTCCTGTCCAACTGTCCTGGGAGCATGCCTTGAATATCTCTCTGTCTGCTTTGCAATGGAACTTCATTTGGAGGTCAGCTATGTTCTCTTCTAAATGTGTAAGATTCAGGATCATACAGTTCAAAATTCTCAATAGAGCTTACATCACCCCTGTTACAAAATCCAAGATGGACAATAAACACAGAGACTTATGCTGGCATGAATGTGGCAAGCGAGCGCGCTGTCAGGCGAATTTAGTATTGACGAGATCTCCTCTAGAACGTACCCTTCCTACACCTGATTTTATGGTCGTTGTCACCTGTATGGAACACTTTCTAACATGTCTTTTGCAAAGTGCGAGTAAACTGGTTAGTTTCCACATAATAATGAAAAAGCATACATTAACTCTCCTCATAGAAACCATAAAAACAAAAATAAATTTTTTTTTTTAAAAAATTGAGGAAAACAGGTCTATATTGCATGGACTCAAATCTCGTTTTTAGTACATTGTAACTGTTGTGTGATCTGTTTTGCCATTTGCTCCACTCCCCCCCCCCCCCCCACCTACAGATTCCTACATGAAGAATTCTGTCGACTAACTCCAGTAATGTGGTCTAATGTACCCACTCGTCGCTCTAAATAGTACCCTCATACTACATAGTAATTAGTGTCATAAAGTACTACTAACGGCTTATTACTGGTCCCAATCTATTCATACCGTCTTGACGGTCTTAGTCACTTGGCGTTAGGGGGACAGAGGGAGGGTTTTTAGGGGGTCGTCGTCTTTCGGGACGTGCGGGGTACAAGTCATCAGGTCTATGACGGGAGGTCGGGTACTCAGGGATCATTTCGTCCGCCAACACGCAGGAAGGTCAATTATCCTACTCAGAAAAAACACCCCGGATTTTGTGGGTTTACCAGGTCTCCGCGCTACGCATCGGAACCGTCCTAACGGTAGGACCGACTCTGGCGTCATCTGTACCGTTACCCTGTACATACCCTTTAATTGAAAATTTCTAGTCTGTTATTCCTATTAATGAAGGACTGGGTTTGTCAAAACAAATGGCGCACCCCGTAAAGGCAGTCTCATCCACCGTTGGTT
>NW_011359314.1:736819-742164 GCF_000735185.1 Notothenia coriiceps
TTGGAGAGGTAGGGTGATTACTTAGATACAGTTTTTACGAGGGAAAAGCTTGTGTTCATAGTTAGCACTGGGGTAGGCATGATCATGTTAAACACTATGACTATCATTTTACCAACAACATGATACAAATTGATATAGTTTGAAACCAAAGACAACAGAAGACAAGTAAAAGGGACGAACAATGTATTAAGAACAGTGTCATGGAAAAAGTGAATGTGTGTTAGCGAAACAAAACAAAGTAAAATGAATGAGAAGGAGAATGAGAAAGGATAGAAGCAAAGAGGGTTAGGGTCTAACGAGAAAAATAGAAAGGATTAATTCAGCCAAAAACACCACTTGATTAATCTAAAGGTTGTAAAACAACTACTTCCAACACAGACCAAATTCAGTGCCCTTTGGACAACAAAACAGTATTGGTGGGCAAAGAAACGATAAATTTAAAATTGAAGACACGAGTTGGGAGACTGAAAAATGATTAACTGACATGATACCAATATTAACCAACTATTTAAAACTAATTTACACAACACTATTACGAGAAGCCTCCATGGACACCAATAAAGATTGAAAAACAGAAGCATTAATGTGTGCGAACCCACAACAATTGTGGTCGAGAGGGGTGGGGTGGGATGTGATAGCATGTGGGGTTGGTTTATTTACGACTCCACATGATATCAGGAAATCAATCAGATATCACAATATAGACATATAGAGGTTTATGCACACAAGATAAAAGCACTAATTTTTATCATCGGTCACATGAATATTAAAGTCACCTACGATAATTACTAATTGCTCGCAATTTACGTATACACATATTATAAGTTAGAAGCTAAACTCTAGAAGACTCTTTAGAATTAAGCTATATCTACGATAATTACTTTATCTGTTTTAAGTACCAAAGCTGATAAAAACTCAGAGGAATTCTGCTAAGAATTCTGAATAAGGACCTGGTGCACGGTACACTGTAACAAATAAGATTGGCTGCAACGTTTTCCAGGTCGGATGCGTAAGACTAAAAACAAGACTTTCAAAGGAGGTATAATTTAATTTTTGTTTAGTATTGATAAGTACATTTGAGTCAAAGATGGCTGCAACTCCACCTCCTCGGCCTGTGCCTTGGGCAATATGAGTATTGATATGGCTGGGTGGAGTGGCCTCATTTATGCTGACATATTCTTCATGTCTCAACCAAGTTTCAGTGAGACAGCATATATCAATATTATAATCTGATATTAAATCATTTACCAATATTGCTTTAGATGCTAGAGATCTTATGTTTAAGAGACCACATTTAATCTTCCTGTTTTTTTGCACTGTAGTAGTTGTTACATTTACTTTTATTAGGTTATTATGTATGACACCTCTAATAGGTTTTACCTTAAATTGTCCTTGGGCAGACACACACACCGTTAATATTGGGTATTTTATTGGGTTCGGGATTCCTATGGATGACTGCCTAGGAGAGAGCGTAGAGAAGCGTGTAAGACTGCGACTCCGCCTCCTGGTCTCAACTCCAGTTTGTCATGGATTAAGTCCACAAAGCCCTGAAATGTTTGCCGAAATGAGATTTGTACCTTCCAAAGTAGGATGAATGCCATCCCTCTTAATCAGACCAGGTTTTGCCCAGAAGGCTGTCCAATTCTTTACGAAGCCCACATTGTTTGCTGGGCACCACCAAGACAACCAGCGCTGAAATGATGACATGCGGCTATACATGTCATCATTGATCAGATTGGGGAGGGGACCAGAGAAGATTACGGTGTCCGACATTGTTTTAGCATAACTACACACCGACTCCACATTAAGCTTGGTGCATTCTGATTGGCGTAAACGAACATCATTACCACCGACGTGAATGACAATCCTATGTATTTACGTTTATTTTTAGCCAGCAGTTTAAGATGCGCCTCAACATCGCCCGCTTTGGCTACAAAAACACAGTAAAGTAAGGGATATAGTAAAGTATGTTTCTTATCTTTTTTACCCAACTGAATCACAAGGTTTTCATCTGAAAACTGCTCAGCATATTTGTTACATGTTTTTATCGCCCGCAGCACAGTCTATAGTGTATTCCTTGGAGTCAGAAGGACTGAATTTCACACTGAAGTGATGTACATGTCCGGCCTGCAGGAAAACCAGAGTAAGAAAATGAAAGTAACATCTACTTGTTGATCAAATAAAAATGCAGAATGATTGTATGTGCACTGTATCATAGTTTACTCACAGTGGGGTCAGCATCGTTCTCCTTCTTTATTCTCTGTGCACATGGACCAGTCTGCAAAATGAGAAAAGAATATATAGATGTATTGTTGTTACAGTAATGAACTTCACTCATCAAATCCATGTGTGAACAGATTTGACCTTAAAGGAGTTTTATTATTACTTATTTATGCCAATTAACCCTGTACAAGTTTTTGTGTAAGTTAACACATATTTTCTTTTAGTTTTTCTGTTGTTAAAATGCAGCCCAAATGTACTTCAATCATCAATCATTTTCCCGTATTTGTATTCTTTGTTTACCATTGAGGCATGTGAGAAAAACATATTTAAGAGTTCACGGTTACATGTGGTGAGAAATATTGTATCCAAATTGTCTTTTTGCCATTTCATAAAAAACACAGTTCGGCCCCAAATTGTTTTTGAAGCTAGCACCCTAGGAGAAGGTCCTAAATCGATTTGTTATCGTAACATCGGACCTGAGGCCGTATGTTTTGGACACTCGGGTGAAGCTGTCAACTGATCAGCATCTACAAACCTGGCAGTCTGCAATGAACTGGTGGTCTCCTGTGAGCACTGGTCACTTCAAAAATAAAAATAAATAAAATGCAGAATTGTTGTGTGTTTCATTTCAATCTTTATTTCGAACAGATTAAAAAACAACAAATAAAAAGTAACAGATGTGAAAAACAAAAAGCCGTATTGTTAAAATACAGTATTTATCCACATTCATGATACAAAAAAGTCTTCATATTAATAATAATAAAAAATAAATCATATGTGTCCGAAAGGGAGTAGGAGGAAGCAAATGCTTATTAATTTCCACCGCTTACTTGATCATTGATTGTCCTTTAAATCATTTAGTGGGAATGCTGTTAACAGCATTCCAACTAACTGTTATTCTACGCACAACATTTTTATTATTCCGCCGGTATTTTGCCGCGCTTCTCCTCCCGCATTGAACATCGCAGAAACTCCGTTCAAACATCAAAACGTTCAGCTCGGTCGGGAATCGATGGCTATTACTTTTCTCATTCATAACTTTCATAATTCAAGAGATACATCCCATAATACATCACATTTTTAACATTGAAGTCAATGGAGAAAATCTTCAGACTTCAACAAATCTTCATGCAATTCAACTGCTAACTGTTCATTCATACTTTCACTCAGACACCTCATTCCAACTTTAAAATGTTACACATCCTTCTGATATTATTCGTGTAAAACAACTTTTAAATCTGATTCTTACTTTTAGAGATATTAAACATTGTTCAGACCTTGTTTTAGAGGTTTTCTTCACATTTTAACATTAACTAGAGTGTGTGATGTCACAGCAAGAGTGGAGGACAGCTTGAAATTCGCATTCATATTTTGTTTTTTAAACTGCCATAATTCCCAAACCCTACATTCCTGAGACATAATTTATCATGACAAACGTAGGAAAACATCTCGTAGCTTGAAAAATGACAAATAATTAGGCAAAAAATAATTAAACAAAATGCTTTTTGAGGGCATGAAGTGACAAAAACGTTCAACATTCCTCTATTAAAGCCCATTGTAATTTCAGGCTGATATTTCCTCACGGCAGCAGCCGCACACCTTTAGTTAAACTGCCAAAAAGGCCACATTATTAACCCGAAACTACACAAAAATTACACTTCAGATACTCAACTTCCTTGACATGCTTCACGTTTTCAAATTTCACAGATATCTGTTACGGTTCTTCCACAAAACGCTCACATGTAAGAGGTTCATCTCTCATTCAGAACAATGAAGCCTTTGAAGTCTAGGCACCTCGTTAGCTCAACTATAAACACCTGTGCAATGGAACACGATGATGTCATCACTCCAACTGACATGCTCAGAGCAGCAGACTTCAGATAGCAGTGTGCAAACAGTCCAGCCGTGAAGACATCTACGGGACACTTTTGAGATTTCTTCAAATGCCGTTGCCATGGCAACACGATGCTCGCCTTGAAACACGGTTTTCTCATAACTTCAGTGAAAATACTCCAAACAGCCTAGAACTTCACAGGTTTGGTAACGATGCAGCCATCAACGCATCTAAGCGTAGTATGGGGTGTCATCAAATGCCGTTGCCATGGCGACGGACCACTCGCCATGAAACACGATGTGGCTGTAAGTCCCATCGACACGGTCCAATCGTCCCCCAATCTTCACTTGTATATCACCGGTCCATGACGTCACACCTGCCCAGTGGGCAATCATGATCGATCGAAATACGTTTGTGTTTCCTATGTAGAAGACAAGTAGTTTTTGTATCAGTTTGATTCTCTACGTTAAGGGACTTCTTTAACGATCACACTTACGAATACGACTTTTTGGAATGCGATTTGACGGTACGACTTTACATTACAACATTCTTCTTTCACTTCTTAAATCTACTTTTTACTAAGTAACTCTTGTGACCACGATACTTACACACAACTCTCTTCTTTTGTTGATAATACTATTACTGTACATACATATTTATTACATTCGTCGTTATGAACTATGTGATACTATTGACCAGTTATCTCTGTAACGAGTTCCATTACGAAATACGATATTAATAAAGAACTCGATTGACAAACTCTTACATTACACATACTAGTCCCCGGAACATCTACCATGAGACAACCGATTGATATCTTCATTCCACTTTCAACCTCGTCGTAAACTGCGTGTAGCGAAAACGACAGAGGTAATTCCGTAACTACTGCAGGACATACGAGTCTACGCAACTATCCGACGTACAATGGTTTGGACACTTCAAAACCCCGGCAAAACCTTTCATCAAAGTGACTTCATTACTCTTTCGGTACTAAAGTACCGCTCGTAACACAACGGACTGTTGCCGTAAACTTCTTAGAGTTTTGAAAACAGGCACTACAGAAAGTGCCGACACTGACAAATCGTGTGACCATTCAAACTTGGTGAAAAACTGTAACATAGTATCCTCAATATCGCTGTAGTACAAAATACCGCTCCCTACGCAAAGGTACCTTTGCCGTATACCACTCTAGAGTTTGAACCTGCACACAAGGTTACTTCTAACCCGCTAACTGCACAGGCTATATCACAAACCCACCAAGACCGCCGAACACGACACCGCATCTCGA
>NW_011359314.1:742204-751553 GCF_000735185.1 Notothenia coriiceps
TCCCCTGCAGAGAACAGCTTAGGTCATTACAGTCTGCTGTCAAAACCTGTGACCGCTCCGCGTTGGAGCCGCCAGGATTAAGGGCTGTGAAAACAAGAACAAGGAGGGAAAGGAGGTGAAAGCTGACAGAGGGAGCAAGGCCTTAAATATTTTCTCTTTCTTCCCTTCCTTTTCCCCCTGCCACAGTTGACCGCATGCTGTTTCTTACAGCTACTTTGCAGCGAACTGCACTAATGTGAAGGGATATGGAGTCACATGGAAAACACGGACAAGGGGGCTAGTGCGCCGAAAGTTAGGAGCAAACATCTCCTGACTGCCGAGTAAAGCTATCAGTACTCTTTACTTTATCCCAACTAGGCTATACAGTGTAGCTAAAGAAATACATTTTCACTATATTTTGGTCCACAGAATTAGTTTTGTAGATAAATGATATGCCGAGCCATGTCATATAATAATTTCTACTAAATCACTAAATCTTCATTGTAAACTGATGGAGCTTATCCAAATGAATGAATGAAATACATTTTTGAGCCATTTGGTTCTTTGTTTCTAACTTTAATCCGTCTGTATGCCACAGTCCTCACACATCTAGAGGTCCATGCAGGTTAAGACAAACACTTTTGACAACTGAGATCAGAAAGAAGATACAGCAGGATGTTAAAGTTTGAATTTTTTCTTTTTTGCATTTAAAAATAGTCAAGGTTGACAACAACAGCAAATTGCATTCTGAATCAGACACATACGGGTTGAGGGGTTGTGGCAGCATTCTTGCATCAGGTGTGTGTGTGTGTGTGTGTGTGTGTGTGTGTGTGTGTGTGTGTGTGTGTGTGTGTGTGTGTGTGTGTGTGTGTGTGTGTGTGTGTGTGTGTGTGTGTGTGTTTCCCTTGCTGTATATATATGTGATGTTATCTGAAAACAGAGATCAAGCCATGCAAGTGTCAGCAGGCGGCGGGCAGAATATTTGACTTCATCTCAACCGTTTACTTCCATTTTGACACCACCAGGAATTTTCAATTTCAGCCCGACAAAAGATCTTTCTTTGCCTCTCAATATTTTGCTGGTGAAAGTAGAATATTCCTTTTTCAAAAGCATAATCTTCACAGGACGCATTGCTTCTTGCGCTCCTGCAAACTGGACAGGAAAAAGCTGCACATTGACTCCATTACCCTCCAACATTAATTTGGAATCAGTGTAAAATCACTTTCCTGTCCTGTGGAGTGGGCCTGTATGGTGTTCTATTTACCATCACCTCCGTGCCCAGAACTCTGTTAATCCTCTGTTTGTGTTCAAACACCTTAGATGGTTGCTCTGCGTCAGTCTGTCTCCATGCTGGCTGCTGTGAGCCGTCTGTGGAGCTGATCTGGCATAGCCCTGCCGCCGGGAGGGACCATGCCTGATTCCAGAGATGTGTGACAGCGGATAGTAGATCAGTATTGTCTGACAGTCTGAAAATCTGTCTGTGTTACAGGCGCGTCTAGTATTCTGTATTTCCATCTCTCTGCCTGCCTGTCAGTCTTCAAGTTAACAAGGATGTATGTAAACGTCTTCATAAAGAGCATTATTCATCATGAAAGCACTTTGATACATCTTTGTACAGGTATTTGAGACTTCACCCGAAGGTCATATGTGTATCATGTGATAAAGGTCTCGCAACTGTCAAATCTTAAACTCAGCTATCACTTTTCGATCAATGTTCAACCTGTCGCCCCCTGTAGGCGGCAAAGGAGCGCTGCCCCTGTTCCACGGGCCCTTCAGGATCACTAGCCGGCCCCGTGTTCTGGCTCAGGTCACAGGTCTCAGGTCCCTCCCCTTGCCCCGCTCCTGAATGGTACCCCTGATTATCTCATAGCTTTCCTGGATATTCCCTCATCTCCCCTTTAAAAAAGGACCGCATTACTTCCAGCTCCCCAAACTTGTCAAAACCAATTAGCTTTCCTATTATTCCCTCAACTGATTCCACCATGACCCCTCCTCACGGCCCTCCCTCCACAAATCCTCGAACCTCTGCTTCCCTCGATCGTAACTCCCAACACGACCTGTGCAACCCCTAAAATCCCTCCACCCCCGTCCTGTGGACTCCTGTGACTTTTTTTTTGTAGCCCCCCCGACCTCCTCTGTATACTCTTATCTGTCTAAACGCTGCTGTGAGGTCTTTCATCTCATAGCAAACATTAAGAGGGAGCGCAGCAACAGAGGGGAATGAGCCTGTCACACACACAAACACACTTACAGGTCTTTGTAAAAACGAAAGAAGACAGTGAGTCAATGACTACTAAATAAAACCTGTCCTATAGTGATCAAATCGGGCAGCACTTCCACCATCATATCCTTCACCGCCCTGCCCCCCCTCCCTGCACCCACCCCATCCCTCTCCCATCAATTAGCGCCTCACCAGTGACAACACAGAGGATCTTCATTAGCGGAGAATGCTCAATTATATCAGTTGATATTCCTTTCCAAAACTAATTATCCTAGTTGCAAGGCACGGCTGACTGAGCCTGCCCTCACCCCGGGGCGCAGCAGTTACTGATGCGATTTGGTTTTGGCTCCAAGGACTGCTTTCCACTCCTCTCCTTTGTTACCCTGCTTTCCCTCTGCACTCATTCAACACAGTCAATACTCCCATGTCAGTACAGCCTCTTCACTTTCCATGATATTTGTTGACCCACTGTGTATCTTTAAGACTTATGCTTGCATTTTGCCCATTAAAAACTAAGAGCCTGTGATGTAGATCTTGTTCGTCCTATAAGACACAGAATTTGCAGAACTGTGTATTACTATAAACAGAAGCCCTCTCTTTATAATCCTGCTCTTTTGTTCATCCTGGGGGGGATAGCAAAAATAGAAATCCTGCACAGTTAACAGAAATGGTGCAAACACTGTCATCTCAAGAGAGAAAACTGAGAAGAAGGTGAAAACTGCAGAGAACATATGGTTGAGTCGTGAGAATGCTGTATATTGGCTAAAAGCATGTTTACTTGGAAGTTACCAACTAATTAATAGCTTCTGAAATGTGTTGCCTATAGGGAAAAATTGCACATATTGCCTGGAAAATCAGTTTGCAGAATGATGTTTTTTGTGTTACATTTTTCCTTAGAATTTGTATAATTTTTAAGGAGGTATTCTTAAGGAGCAAGGTTGAAAATAATTATACTGTTTACATCTTATCACTATGTTCGACACTATAAAAGTCAATGGTTCAAGTCGTGAACTAAGTTTTAGAACTAATTAATGAAGTCGAAAATAGAGTCGCTGAGAAAATATTCAACTATAGGGATTAAATTAATAGACATGTAATTTGTCTTTCATCTTAAGCACATGACTTCCATGCTAAGCACTTAGTTTTACATTTCTCAACAAGGATTAATTGAGGAAGTATTATCCAAACGTCTAAACATGCTGTACACCTTTTGGAGTTGAAGCACTCAGTCTTCGGTCAGCTTTGGTTTTCTCGCTGGGCTCCTCGCTGCCCTCAAGCCAGGGACCGGCCTCACAGAAGGTGGGCCATTTAGTCACATTTCAAAGTGGCTCAGGCAGGGGAACACACTCATTACACATAATTTTTCTTCTCCTCTTTCCCCCCTGGCTCCCTCTTTAGTCCTCCCTGCTCTCGCTCTGTTTCTCTCCTCTTCACTGTTTCAAAGACCAAAAGCCCTTATGGTCCTCCGTCCGGAGGTAGATCACTTTAATTCTGCTTCACAGATCTCTTTCAAAAAGACCTGAGACCCTGAGACCTCAGAACTGGTGACCGTTGGGTGAACCCGAGCCGACCAGCCAGGACCCGGGTGCTTGTAAACACAGCCAACGTCTCACACGCTCTCATTCCCCTCGAGCGCTTTTGTTCCCTCCCCACAATGGCACAAGCATTTCATGTTGAGCAGAGTGTGTTCTTTGAGCTCAGACGTGTTTGTTTGTTTTGCAGCCACTGGTCATCACGTCCATCCGACTCAGTTATATTGACTGTCACTTGGCCGGGAGCAGCTGATCAATGACTTTAAGGTAGATTATTGCCCTGGACACACAACTCATTAAGGTTATTTTTTTCTCAAATGTTTGTTTATTGAAGGACTGCATTCAATGCTCAGTGTTGCCAAGACAACCTGGCCCTTCCTGGGACAACTGAAAACTGCTATTTCTCCAGGGAGGGGGGGCTGTTCTAGATTAACGCGATTGCTTTATGTGGGCCAGACCCGGATTCCACCGATGGTTCATAAATTAATTTCCCTGTTTGGAAGGTGTCTCCAACCACAGCCATCGGCCTGATGTCATCGTCCTAATTTACTCAGGGGTGATTGAAGCACAACCAAAAATGTATCAGAAAGGAAAAACACAGCATGCTTCTTAAAGTTCCTACAAGTGCTTTTTTTTAACTTATTGTATTGACCCTTGTCTAATCAGTTCTGCTGCAGCCGGCTGTCATTACGAACAGGTCATGCAATCAATACACCAGGCAAATAAATATGATTACAAAACTGCAACCAAGGCCTTAACAGACAATCTCACAGATGATGTTGAAGCGTGACGGTTCGTGAAAGCAGGCGAATTTCACAGAAAGACGTCGATCTTTTGAGAGGACACACTCAACAATTGATAAACAATCGCCAAACACACAACAATCATAGATATGTCCATGTGTTGAGCATTCAGTGGCATTCACAAGGAGCGAAACGTGTCTGGTTTACTTTAGAAATCACTGTGAACACAACTTTTGTACAGCCTTGTTTCTTTCGTACAGCCTGCTTTAAAGGGCAGGAGGCTCATGCTTCCGATGACTGACAGTGGGATTTGCGGTGATAATGTCTTCAGGTGCCAGAGGATTGCGATTAAACATACTCCAATTTAAACAGTAAAGTTGCCATAGCGATGACCTTAAGTTTTAGCTCATATGGCTTACACATGGGGAGTACAGTGACTGGTGTTGTTGTCCAGAGACGCTTCAATTCAGCAGGGGCTTTGGCCATGATTGCACTTTCAAATCCTTTATCAAATTGTAAACTTTTTTCCTACAACATGTGCAGCGATGAAAAGCGCAGGTGACATTTAACCCAACAATCATTGCAGACAGTGAAATTGCAAAGAGCACAAACAGTCCCACTTAAGGGAAACATGACCGTAATACTGTTGAACAGTTGGAATTGAACTATGAGCCCCAAAAGATAAACTTCAGACACCCACACCAACATTGCAGCAGTCCCTTGACCCGTCAACAGGGTCGGCTCTAGAACAAATCGAATGGGGGGGAAATCATTTACCACAGGGGGGCACACATTGCCGTCAACAACCAACACACAAACACCAACGCAACTTCAATTTAAAAAAACATACTGTAAAATCTCTTGTTTTCACACACATTGCAGGGGTGTAGTGCTATTGTATAGCGCACCTATGACTTGTGCATACATGCACGGTTGTGGCACGACCACCAAAACAGAAACATATGGACATAGGCCACCATATAAAAAGTGTGCAAATGTATTTAGTATCCTATCCATGTGAACATGTTTTAGGTGGGGGGTGGACCTCCCCTTTTAAACTGTATTCTTGTGTTACTGTCATATAGTATTTCATACCTGTTTTTCATGTATTCTCTTATTTTTTAATAACTATAATGATCATATAAAAAAGGTATTCCTCGCAAATACTTGTTTACATAAATGGTGACCAAACCGTTTGAGACCCACTGAGATAACTTACACTAAAGTTAACTATCTAAACACTGAGAGTGTCCTTTACCTCACTGAGCTGACGTTATAAGATCCTCTCAGTCTGACAGGAGAGGACTCTCCTCCCCCTTGGTGTAGAAACAGCTCTTTATATCTGTTAGCATAGCTAGCTAACCAGATGCTAACAACAACATTCCACGTTACCGCTCGCGCACTCACAAAATGCGCTTGTGCCACACACACACAGAGCCGAGCATGAATAAAATACAGAGACCCAGAAGTACTTGTACTGTACTGTATATCGTATTATTTTCTATGGCTTTACTGTATAATCAGTATAACAGATGAACTGATCGCCACTGAGCTTTCATCTAAACACACAGCCACGTAATGATAACAAAACAAAGGTCGGGGGTCATTGGTCAAGCAACACACCAATCAGAGAGCAGCAGTGAGCACACCTCAGGCTGTGTTTTATATTATATTCTTTATTTCTGATTTATTTCACACAAAAAACTTTTAGTGGAAACGTTTTCACTTATATGATTAAAAAAAAAAACGGCAAAGGGGCAAGGCTTGCCCGCCCTGCGTTGGGGGGGAACAGTGACTCATTTGGGGGGGCATGGCCCGCGAATGACCCCCCATGACGCCGACCCTGCCCGTCAACCATCACCCCTTCAGGTTTTAAGCAAACCTTTCCATGCCACCCTAATTAAGGTGAAAGAAGCCTTTCCAATAAAGCTGATGAGGGCCGACATGGGGCTGTTCTCCCGGGTGTCTGGGGATGTGAGCACCCTGAACAGGCTCCAGCTGAACGGGCCTGGAGACTCGCAGTTTAGGGTCAGTGCCTAACCCCCTCCAGGGCAGTCCATTCACACTCTCACACCTGCCAGTCAAAGGAGAGAGCGGCAGGAGAAAGAGAGAACAGAAAGAAAAAAACATTTCAAAGCAAAAAGCCCAGGGAAAGAGTCTTCGAGTTTTTAAATAAAGTACAAACCCCAGTAGAGAGCAATGCAACTGTGCAATTATTGGCACACTGCGCCAATCTCAGCAATACCCTTGAGGCTTGGTTGGTCAATATGGATTGCCCAGTCTTGTAGATTTGACGGCATCTACTGAAGTTAAAAGTGTGGCTAGACTGCCACATGGTGGAGGCTGCGTGAACTACAAGAGAAAAGGTGCTGGGAGGAGGATGCCACTTTTGTACATAAATAAATGCATTATGTAATGCAATAAATTGTGAACACTTATCCTTTATGTTATATTTTCTTATTTGAAATAATTCTTTAATAATTCTTAAAATGTACTTAATTAGTTATTACTTTATTGTGTTTAGATCTAGTATGACATTTGTTATTTAAAATGTCTTATAAGTTGTTAGCCTGTTAGTCTGTTAGTCCGTTCAGTCCACTCATGTTTATTACACTTGCAGTTTATGAGTCTTATATACACTATACCAAGTTCAATAATGTTTCATCTGTGGGATAAATGACAATCTTGTATTTAAATATGATTGTCATATTAACATAGTTCATTCTGAGGGCAGCTGTTGTATCCCAGCTGTTATACATATTATTTTTGTACTGGATGAACGTAGATGTATTGCTCTGCCTTTGTTTTACATGATTCACATAATAACAAATGTTCATCCTAAATCCTGTTGCCCACTTTACTTTTTTGTTCAGTCGGTCATGTTTATGTTATTGGCAGGCCTAATAAGAAGGAAATAAATGAAGCTCTACTTTAAAGTACCTTAATTAACCAAAGGAACTAACCAACATAAACACCATATTAAAACAATCTATAGCATTGTATAGTATAATATGGGTTTATCCTACATTAGATTTAACTCATGTGTGGCACCAATTAGTAAGTGAGAATGACAAAAGCTGAAGTCTGACAAATACATTCTGCCAGTGGGGTTGAATGACTCCAGTGGAGTATCCCTTATTTGATAAGTTTCTTTAAAAATACATTCCTATTAGTTTAGACTCTTAGTGTTTATAATTAGTACGAAATATGGTGTCATAAACCAAAATAACACATTGTTGACCTGATGATTGCACAATAAAGAAAAGCATGGAAGAGGACACCCATTTCTATGGCAATTCATCAAACAGTTGTTATTATTAGGCTTGTGGGGGATTAAGGATGTGATATTTTGACCACAAATCACAATGAGCACAACACTTTATACACATCACAACTGGGGTTACGTACTGTAACCCAGTTTCTATGAGTATAGGCGCAGCCCTCTAAGGCTATCGCTATTGGGTAATCCCACTGCACGTGTGCAGCACTGACAGACTTAATCCACGCCCACCTATGACGTGGGCCCCACCTACGGCCTCACTTCCGTATAAATAGGAAGTGAGGCGCGACCATCTGCTCCCACACATAACAGCGTTTTCTTCAGCGATTCGCGGAGCCCAGTGGGCCGAAACCTTAGAGGGCTGCGCTACACTCTAGAAACTGGGTTACAGTACGTAACCCCTCATGTCTATTTCGTATATAAGTGCTTTTGCCCTCTAAGGTATCACGATTGGCGTTAAAGGCGAAGCAGGATGTAGTCCACGCCCCACTGCGTCCGTCCGTACCAGAAGTAGCAAAAAACACATCTACTCAATTAATAACCCATGTCCATGCGCCATGCGTAATGGAGCATCACAGTCCCTGAAATGTAGCATTTAAATTAATATTCCCATGCGGAATGGAGGTGAATACCTGTCGTTATAAAAAGTAGAGACCAAATTCCCAACCTTTGTTACAACGAAAAAGAGGGAAAAAGGGCAAGCTCTCTGAGTGCCGACAGGCAGGAAAGAGGGCACACTTTGTGTCCCCGACATTACCACTCTGACAGGACATTCAGTACTGAGTTGTCAGAGAGGAATGGGAGACATCCCCAAATAAAAACGAATAAAAGTAACAGGGGGAAGACTCAAGATGCAGCAGTGCAAATGTCTTCCACGTCATTCCTCCCGTGCAAAGGTAAAAATTCCTCTGGCGCCGTGCACTTGAATGTTCTCCGGGGATCAACCAGAGAAGACATACGCCTGTGAGCACATCCTCACACAGCCAGTGTGACAGGCGTTGTGCAGACAGAGGCTGCCCTATTGAGCGCTCTCTGTAATGCACAAACAGACGCTGGGAACTGCGCAACCAGCCGCGTGCCGTATAGCATGACAAGCGCGCAGCACGGACGGAGGGAGATGAGATGTTGGCTTCCTCCCCTGATGTGGAGGAGGAAAAAAAGCCATCCAAAGTTATCACTCTCGACTAAAAAAAAAAGAGCCCTGTGATAATTTTTTGGCATAAAGCCGGGCTAGGTGCAAACACAGCTGAGCTTCCATCTCCTTGGATCTGGAGACATACGGAGCCACAGAGAGAGCAGAGCAAATCATTTCACCCCTTTTAGCTGATGTCAGAGCCAAGAGCAGAGCTACTTTGGCTGACAAGAACTTTTAGGGCAGGCATGGGCAAGACTAAGGCCGGGTCAATATACGGCCCATTGGGCTTTTGAATCCGGCCGCCCGAATATTTGGGTAGAAAAATTGTGGCAAATTATAGTAAAGACCGCAATTCATTTTAGCCTTTTTCTGGCAATACCGCGGCATTTCAGTTGATCCCACTAGAAGGCGCACTCTAAGACATAAATTTACCTTTTGCTGGAGTCTGGTCTATTCTCA
>NW_011359314.1:751580-757662 GCF_000735185.1 Notothenia coriiceps
GGGGGGGAGCCTCGCTGTGGACCTCTTTCACCTGTCAGCGTAATTTACATGATGTGGTTTAAATACATTTAAATAATTGGTTTAAACGGCATAATAATAATGACCACCGTCCGTTCTGTGATTCTCCAGAACACATAGATGTTCAGTCCGCCCCTGTGTAGCATATTATTTTCGATGAAAGATGAGCAGATCTCCACTGGGCTTTCAACTAAAGACACAGCCACGCAATAGCTGCGGCATTTGTACAGCTCCTTATGGGTAGCCTACTGCAATTTGTGAAGTGCGGGCGCGCTCCGGCAGCACTTCACTCCTGATCGTTTCACCACGGAGGAAAGCAGCAGCAAGTCGACGAGCTAAAGAGAGCGGGGCTGCGTTGCGTGCATGGCTTCCTTCTGCAGGTAACGGGGAGACGCGCTCTGGCGGCGGTCTCGTTCAGGATCCGAAAATACAATTTAAATATTTTGCACACTTATTCCTAGTGTGCCACTGGTTACGGTGCCACGTGCCAATGGTGGCACACGTGCCAGCCAGGGGTCTAATATCTTAATGGGTGCACCTGTTGAACATTACACACGTGTATTTATTCCATAGATAACATAAACTGCATTGTTTTAGCTTTAAATTATGGGAACAGGATTATACTGTCTCAAAAGTTGAAATTTCCAAGAGGATCAAAAGTTGGTTCCTTTTCTTTTAAGCATGAGCAAGTGCACGGAAGATCAGAAAACTGTACCATGAAGCTTTTTTATTATATGAATCATACAGATGTACTGGTTCAATGTATCACCTCCTGAACAGCAGGAAGTAGCTAACTGAGGGGATCACATTGTTGTGTGCAGCTCAGCAGACACATTCTTATCAAATATGATAATAATTTCAATAGAAGGTGGTTTGGATTCATGCAGCAGTTTTGTTGCATTACTTCTAAGTTTCTAATGTCTTCCAACTCAAGGTTGAGATCGAAAACAGCTTCAAACTGTGACAAATCTTTAGCGAGACGCTCAGTCGAGCACCAATGACAACATAGTACATTCAGGGACAATGAGGTGTCTTTATAGAACTGCTCATAGACTGCACCAACACATGATGCTGTAGTGCTCTACCATGGTCTCTGTCATCAATGACCCTTTCACACACTCTCACACACTCACACACACACATACACACTGGCAAACATTTCGACCCAGCCAGTCTCCATGGAGGTGAGCTCTGATACAAGTGTACATAGGTGTACAATTTGAGGTCCATTTGAGCAAATATATAACACTACCATTTTGTTGCTATAAGACTCAACAGTTGAATCTCTTTCCACACTACCTTTCAATTTCCTGCTAAGTTGAGAATTAAGCAATCTTGGCAATTGTGAAGGTTGATGGGCTCATTTAAAGACCAGTTACTGATAAGTGGCTAAAGAACATGGTGTTCAGGTAATTCCAGCATGACCAGCAAACATTCTGGGAAATAATATCACAAAGCAGTTAAGGCAGGTTAGGGAGAGCACGTTCACTGTAATATCAATCTTGAAACCTATTGGCTGTTGGTTTGGTGACAGGAGCCTCTGGGGGCAGGGTCAGGTGTAGCTATCACCAAGATTCCCCTTTACATTTGAGGGTCAATTGTTAACTTATCTCTATGAACATATTTTAGAACTTGATATTCAAATCTGTAGACAAGGTGACAAGATGTTGGTATTGGAGGAGATGGTGTTTTCAGTTGTAGTCCGAGTAGTATTAGCCAATAAAAAAATAGACTGAGCCAATTGGTCAAAATGCATTCAGAACTTATCAGCTTATGGCTATTTAGAATTGAGCTTTTATTAGCTATATTTCGCTAAATTGGCTATTTGTTAAACAATATGGTCATAGACATCGCTCCATTCTCGCATTTCAAGTTGTTTCTCAGACTGTTAACACTTGATCTTAGGGTGGAAAAGGAAGTCCTTAATAAATATGGCCCCCTTGACAAACATTTCAATAATTTACTGAACAGACCTGATCATACTGCTTTGTTGCTGTTTAGCTAGCATTATAAACTGGAATTTCTCGATTCAAAACTTGATTTCATTACAATGATGATCAAGCCTAAAAGTTTAACTGGGAGATTTAGAAGACATTTACATGCGTTAAATGCTGAATGACATGCTAGTTTGAAGTCGATAACCTTAAAGAGTCCTCTCCTGCTGATGTTCAGGTGTATATCAGTGTGTAGTGTCTCTACTTTAAAGAGTCCCCTCCTGCTGATGTTCAGGTGTATATCAGTATTTAGTGTCTCTACTTTAAAGAGTCCTCTCCTGCTGAAGTTCAGGTGTATATCGGTATGTAGTGTCTCTACTTTAAAGAGTCCTCTCCTGCTGATGTTCAGGTGTGGGAGAGGAACTTCCTCTGGAGGGAACACAGGCATTTTAGCCTTTGCAGACTATTTATATGCAAACACACCTATATAACACACTATGATGATAACAGTGTTTTAAAGCTGTAGAATGTGGGTGATGTGGAAAATAACCATTGAGAGGAAAATATCTATGCTGCATTACTTGATGGGAAGCTTCTGGCAAACCTGAATTTTTCCGAATGGAACTTTATTACAATAATCAAGGGTCACCTAAATGTTTAATGTAGGAAAAATACTTTTAGTTTTTTTTTAGCAGTATGGTTTTTACGGTTTTAACTCTCAAGAAAAGATCAAATGAATGTACACTATTTACAAGTTATCTATTCTGGGAAGGAGAATGAAGCACAACATATCAGTACATGTTAACAAGCACATCCTCTATAAACATTTTTAACTCAAACTGTTGGTACGCACAAATACATATATTCTCAGCACACATTTTGTCATGCCTGATTCTATTTTGAAGTCCCTATTATTGGTGAGCTGGGTGCTTATATTCAGTGTCCTCATGTGCTATCTGCATAGTGCATTCTTCCTTTAGAAACACCAGTTTATGAGAGGGAAAATGCTTTACATGTGTATATAACACTTGTAAATCTGGCCTCTAGTGTTACAATAATTCAAAAGAGTTCAAAGACACTAATTGTTTGCAAGCTGTTTTGATATGTGGCCATAATCAGGGTATTTAGATGTCATTACCTGTAAGTCTACATTTTAGAAACATTATTACTTATGTCATGATTCTCCTGTCTGTTCTATGTTATCACATCGCTTCATTCCTATTCCCTGTGAATAGGGTGACACTGGGAGTGTCTTAGCAAAAGGTCATGTCCGCCGTGCCAAAATAAACTTAATAACACAAATAATATGAGAATCCCAACGCGGTTTGGCCAATCTAAACGTCAATGAGGCAGGAAGATAAGAGGCGGTAAATAAGGCGTAAACGCAGCTTGTAACATTGTCCGCTCACGCCATACGATACCATGCCTCTTCCATTAATTACCGTAGCGCTGCTGCATCTGAAATGTGATCGCTGTCAGTCGATGATAACAGACTGAGCCAGATGGTGTGTGCAGTGTGACACTTCATCAGGGAGAGGAGAGCAGAGGGGAGCTGGATGAGCCACTGCTAGCTCTTCCTCTCCGCTGCAGAGCTGATTGAAGCCTGGGGGGAAGCGGAGGGTCTCCACCTTCTGTTCATGGTCCTCTCTAAGAGCCCTGCGTCGGGGGGGGGGAGAGGGAGGAAGTGCAGGGATCTCGGGCACATTCACAGTTTGTTTTGAAAAGCACAAAGAAATACAAAAGCAAAGACAAGAGAATCTACTAAAGTGCAAACAAGTGGAGCAGCCCCCTCTTCCTGTTCCTGTTCCATTGGATAATGTTGTTCTGAAAGTCACAATAGGGTGAAACTCCTGCTGTATGAATGACCCTCTCTGTAACTGTCCTCAGGATGAGTGAGCGCTACACGCAGCCCGGATGTAAAGGAGCTCTACTTGTAATGGTGCTTGTGATCAGCGTCTGGGAGATGACTGAGCCAACAGAAGGAGCATCAGGTGAGCACACACACACACACACACACACACAACACACACACACACACACATGACACACACACCTGCTTCCATCATCATTATACTACTGCCTGCATTCCCGATCATCATTTATACTACTGTGGCCGGCTTCTTTTATTGTTCCTGTCTCAAATATGAGCCTAAATAGACTTATTCTTTACATACCAGCAGATATAACACAACTTGAATGCATTTGGTTTACTCTAATTTCAAACACGGGTATACAGAGCTCTCAAGTCTCACGCATTTGGCGTGAGACACACGCATTTCACTCCATTCACACGCCACACCTTGTATTTCTCACGCAGAGATTTTCTCACGCAGAGATTTCTTTCCAGGGTACCGCCCACCAAGTTGCGTCGCAATTTTGTAAACAAACTAGGCTTGTTTGAGACTTGTGGAATGTGGAAAGTGTTAAGTCAAAGTCAACTTTATTTTCAATCTTTCAGTTTGTGTGTACAGACAGAGAGATCGAAATGCCGTTTCCCACAATCCCAAATACAAAAATACAAATATATATAAAAAAATAGATATACAAATATGTATATCCTATATACAATCACCAGACACTTTTATACATATGCACACATTAAGACATAAATAAAAGCACAACAATCAATATATACAAAATAACATTACATTTAGACATAACACATTGATGTGTTCACACCTCCATACATCTCGCGCTCTCCCCAGCATGAGGGCGAGAGATGCACGCTTCTCTCTGCACAGTGATACAGCAGGATTTCTGAATTGGCATTTATGTTTTACAAACAAATTATGTGGTGGCTTTTTCCAACGGCTTGATTAGGTGAAAGCAAAACTATTTTTACTATTCAACACATTTGAAAAAGTAATCAATGATTTATTACCACTAACTTTCTCTTTGGTATCTCACCCTTTAATTCACCACACCCACCGAGGTCACTCCGGTTTATTAGTTTCTGTATTACTTTTAGATGTGGTCCTGGTGTGTGCTTGTTGCCTGCCCCTCTGTTGACCTGCTGTATTCCTCCTCTGAAAAAAGTCTCACGACAACTTCTGTGGATTATCTGGAGTAACCGGGTCATGATTTCTGGACAGACACATTGATGCTTCAAAAAACCAGGTTCCCATCTAGTTCCATTTTAAGCAAAAAGAGGCAGACAACTCGGAGCAACTCACACAATATAAACTGATGAACAGTATTAGAGGTGAGAGGGAACTGGTCATCTTGATATTGGGTGAACTCTACTCTCACTGTGCTGCTGCAGTTACATGTTTGTTGAGAGGCATTATTGGCAGGTTGTCTTGCAGAATACCTTTATCCTACTGCCATTTCAGTCTATAAGTAGTTTGTGTTATTTTAGTTTTTTTATCAGATTGATTTTGATAGTGGAAGGATAAAGTGTGTGTCCTAGCATTTCTATACTTGTGGGGACCTAAATCTGTTAACAGTCACGTGTGGGGACTTGCCTCCCTTATGGGGACAAAAATGGAGGTCCCCATAAGGGGAATCATTAATTTTAGAGTGAAGACTTGGTTAGGGTTAGGGTAAGGGTAAGGGCTAGGCATGTGTTGGTTATGGTGAAGGTTAGGATAAGTCTCCACGAAATGCATGTAAGTCATGTAATGTCCCCTGAATTGGTGTGTGTGTGTGTGTGTGTGTGTGTGTGTGTGTGTGTGTGTGTGTGTGTGTGTGTGTGTGTGTGTGTGTGTGTGTGTGTGTGTGTGTGTGTCCACATCTTAAATATGTGTGAGAAAAATGCTTGTTAGGTACTCATTATTTTCCTTTTCAGTCCTTTTAATATGAGTACATGTAAAAAAAACAATTGTAAAACTCTTCATGAATACTGGATATTAAAACAGCATTTGCAGAACCAATATTTTTTTTTTATTTTCCTGTTGTTGATTACTTCCAGTGCGTCTTGGAGGGCTGATCCACAGTTAATTCAGCAGCTCCTGCATTTTCTCCTCATTTTCACTTCTCCATCTACAGTATTAGCAGAAGCGGTATTCAGAGTTGTTTTGGCCACAGGAGGACCTTGGTTTGCTGTAAACTGTGGTGAACAATTTTCTCTGGCAGCAGGAAACAGAGCAACTTTAGAATGCGTGGGAGCATAACATCCAACTGAATGTCAG
>NW_011359315.1:0-4397 GCF_000735185.1 Notothenia coriiceps
TATTTATTTAAAACAAGGGACAGTGTACATTAATCAACATATTAAAAACATGTAAAAGTACTCGAATTAGCCAAAAGGCTAGTTTTCATCGATAGTCCCTATGCCAGATGGTGATAGACATCCATCCATCCATCCATCCATCTTCTCCAGCTTATCCGTGTTCGGGTCGCGGAGGTAGCAGTTCCAGCAGAGAGCCCCAAACTTTCTTTTCCCTGGCCACATCAACCAGCTCTGACTGGGGGATCCCAAGGCGCTCCCAGGCCAGCGAATTTGAGTTTTAAAATATTAACAATTTTGTAGAACTGCAACCCCATGCATACAGCTTGAGAATTGTCTTCCCATGAAATGAAAGAGACAGGGTTGTTACAAGAGGGCATAACGCACCCTGAAATGCTTTTATTTCACATGATGCAACTTGCAGTTCACTTTGGTAACTTCAGAAAATCCAGCAGGTCATAAAGAAATCCTGCAACACTTTGCCCCTTAGCAAAAATAGTTATTTGTTGTTTTCCTAATTCAAGCTTATATAACCAGCCTTAACATTATGATAAATTAAATGTGCAGCAGCAAATTAGTGCCGGTGCGAGCAAGACTCTACGAACAAGACACAAATCCTCTTTGAACTTGTCAGCAGCTCTGAGCGATGGACAAAATGATATAAACACTTCATAGTAAAAAAGGCTAACTTTTGAACTTCTGAGAGGCAATAAAAAGCCGGATGGTAATTTGCAGAGTTAGCCTTCAAAGAGAACACACATTAACCCCTTAGCCAGTGCAATAGTTTCGGTCTAAATTGCAGGAACATTACTCATAAAAGCCACAACCAATCTTTGTGTTGGGCAAAAAGGAGAACTAGTGTTATGTATTTCTTTGCATCTTAAACACATCACCACACAGACACAACTTTAGCCAATTTCTATCTATCCACCTGGCTATGTGTAAATAAAAAAGCAAGGAAGTTAATCCTAAACTGATAACCCTGGACGATGTTTGATATGATCTTTTGGACAAAGTAACCCATGGTTTAAACTCACTATCAACTAGCCTAGCTAACTTTGTGTTGTAGCATTAGCTTGGTGTTTCTCGGAGGACACATTTAAAGACCGCTGATGTGAGTTGACCCTGAATTAATTGTGGAAACTGATTGGGTGGATCACTTAAGCTTTCTGATCTTTAATAGAGTAAATGACGTCTTTACAAAAAAATGTAGTACAGTATAAATACATCATCAACCAAAGGAGTCTTGTTTTAAAGATACATAAATGTTGTATTAGCATGTGCTTGGCTACAATCAAACAACCTCAGTCATTACATTGCTGTACATTTTAACTTATGTTATATTTGTCAAAATGTGGGAGAAAGGTGGACACACAAAGCAGACTTCCTGTGTAGACAGGAAATGTATAGGCTACTGAGGGATGTTTGTAATATGTTGAGTAAACCACTTGTGAATTGGTTTCTATAATCCTTCATGCAGGTATTGGTCGAATATGACCCAATAATTGCAAATATCACACAAATATCATATCTATTAAGTAGGGCTGTCAAATGATTAACATTTTTTATCAGATTAATCACAGCTTAAAAATGTATTAATCATGAGCAATCACCATTCGAACTATGTCCAAAATATGCCATTTCTTTATGTATATTGTTGTGGGAATGGAAAGATAAATGAAAGAAGGCGGATATATCCATTTAACATACAGTATGCAGGCTATTTTTATTATAACATTGTTCTGTGTGTCAAAATGAAAGACAGCCCACACACCTATCAATCATCAAACCGTGGGGGTCTTATTTCATTCCGTGTTGATTTCTATCAAGCCTAATGTTGTATCGATGTACAGTATAGAGATGTACCACAGCAAAAGTATTCTCCGTCGGGACTTCCTGCAACAACACCACGCCGTTATCTTGATTCTGATTGGCCAGAAGACATTATCAAAGATGTTCTATTGAGAAGACGATCACTACGTGACAAAAGTTTTCAAAACCGTTTCTAGTCTTCGGTATTTCCAGACAAGTGAATACAATTTACTCCGCGCGAGTTGGCGGACTTTATTTTGCTTATACTTTAACATCATTTTTTTATGGTGGGGCTAAGCCATTTCTTGGTATGGCTGTAGCCTACCCCAGCGTTGCCACTGGTGGGATGTATGGGGCGGGCCATTCTGCACATGCGTTAAATGCGTTAAATATTTTAAACGCAATTAATTAAAAACATTAATTACCGCCGTTAACGCGATAATTTTGACAGCATTACTATTAAGTCATTTGGTGTAATAATTGCCAAATCTTTCTGAATATAGTATTCATGCTCTAAGATTATAGCCTAATATAAACTTTAAAGGTGACCTATCGTGCAAAATGAACTTTTGTACGTCTTTTATAGGAATATGTGTCCCCGGTGTTCCAGGGAACTCACCAAGTGTCAGAAAACACAACCCTCTCTATTTTCATCCATACCCAAATCTCTTAAAAAGGGGCTGCAACGGATCTGATACAGACTGATCCAGATTTGAACACTTCTGTGCATCACAGAAGTGGCGCTACGGCTATTGGGCCAACTCCACCAATCAGGAGGAGACATGCAGCCACGGACATTGCCGTTCGAAAGCGCTGGAGACGCTGTAGTACATATGCCAGGCCTGTAGATGGTGCTGTTCTCACTGAATCAGCCCATGCAAAAACAGTGTTAAATTGAGAGAAATGAGGAATGGCTAAAATGCATGATCTGTTTGGTATTTTGAAAAATAAAAAGTATAAATATGCCTTATATAGGTATGGTCCTACACTATATTATTCAAATATAGCATGATAGGTCCACTCCGGAGTACTCAAATGGATTTCACGACATCTTTTACAGCATGGTCCCCAGAGGGCTTAGTTTGCTGTTTTTGGTATTCTGCTGATTATTTCTCTAGTACCGGCAGCAGTGGTGACCTTCATTTAGTCAAATATCTGACTGATGGATTGGCCACTAATTTTCGAATGCTGAACCAAATGTTATTTTTAACATGTAAATCATTTTTGATATTTTCAAATGAAACTTCTAATGTCTGCCATCATATGTTATGACAGAATGCAGTGATTCATTTGGTTGAATTAACTAAGTATTTTTTCTATTGAATCAAATCTCTCCAATAAAACAAACTTTTAATTATATTTTTGTAGACTTGCTACAGCGCTCTGCAGTCATTGGTTAAGACAATACATATCAATAATCATATTTGAAAACTAATAACGTTACTGTACTCAAGCCTTATCTTTATCTACAAATGAAACAGAATAAACATGCAGGGAAAAGAGAGTGCAGTATAATAATGTTGATTTAGATTTGTCAACATGATGTTACAGCCCCCTTCATTTAATTATTCCCAGAGGCTGAATCTTAATGATTCCTTCACTTTCCATCTAGCGCTACCCACGAGTTTACATTATAGTTTTGGATTACTTTACGCAGGCATGTCAAACACAGGACACATTGTAATAACTATCCCCTTAACTCTTTCTTTCGTGGTGGCACACACACAATGTCTCTACCTCATGATGGTTTTTGCACAGGTTGAGTCAACATCACCCGTAATCATCATCCTTTTATTTTGCCGATGCATACAAGGAGTAAAACGTGATTTAATAATGATATTGTGGTCTGTATGAGTCATGCTGCCTGCTTAAGCACAGCGAGGAGCTTTTATCGGTCTCGCTCACCACTATCAAACCCTATAATCCTCCTTGTAAATGCAACGTAATGCACTTGAATTATAATGAGTCTGATTGTTGCTCTAAGCTCTTTTATAAATGCAGGCTGAGGCCTTGGCAAAGATTCACTCAGGCCATCTGGGTACATGTGAGGTGCAGCTGGTGACACTTTACCAGGCTCACTCATTAACAACACATTTCATTACTAGTTAAGTATTGATCTAATTAATTATATTTGTATATCTGGTTGACAAAAGAAAAACATGCATCAAAAGAAAAGAAAAAGAAAGGCACCTAATTTTCCAGTGAAATGTTGTTTGTTGAAAAATAATCCCCATTTATTATCTTCTTATTTCCTTAATAAGGCAGGGAGAGATTATCCGCCTCCTCGCTGGTGTTTGATCTCCCCGAGGAAAAAAACGAATGACACAGAACAGGAAGTTAGGTAGTTATGCAATAAATTGAATGTCAAATAGGAAGATGCCCTTTTGGAATGGTCCCTCTGCCCCTTTCACCTGAGGGACCCTCGAGAGACGTGCATCTGCTGACTCATTAATGTAAGCAAGAGGATACTGCTTAGTTCACACTCTACGGGATTCAGTGGCTACACACACACTTAAACACCAGCTAACACACACACACACACACACACACACACACACACACACACACACACACACACACACACACAC
>NW_011359316.1:0-2487 GCF_000735185.1 Notothenia coriiceps
TTGATGTTCATGTGTATATCAGTATGTAGTGTCTCTACTTTAAAGAGTCCTCTCCTGCTGATGTTCAGGTGTATATCAGTATGTAGTGTCTCTACTTTAAAGAGTCCTCTCCTGCTGATGTTCAGGTGTATATCAGTATGTAGTGTCTCTACTTTAAAGAGTCCTCTCCTGCTGATGTTCAGGTGTATATCAGTATGTAGTGTCTCTACTTTAAAGAGTCCTCTCCTGCTGATGTTCAGGTGTATATCAGTATGTAGTGTCTTTAAAGAGTCCTCTCCTGCTGATGTTCAGGTGTATATCAGTATGTAGTGTCTCTACTTTAAAGAGTCCTCTCCTGCTCTACATACTGATATACACCTGAACATCAGCAGGAGAGGACTCTTTAAAGAAGTTTATATGCACTTTTCTTTGGCACCATGGGAAAAAGGGAACACCTCTTGGAGCAAACTCCACTAAGACTGATATTTGTTTCATGCAAACACTAATTTAATGATTTACAAGCTGCACTAGTATGATCTCATTATGTGGTTAAACAGAGAGTTCCCAACCCTTAGCGCTGAGAGGGCTGTTTAGTAGTTGTTTGGCCTCGTGTTGCACTAAATGGAGCATAGCTAACTAGCCAATGACTTCCTATTAAATCTAAATGCTGTGGGAGTAATGGCACCATCGTTCAGGGTGCATTCCTTACTTGATATAGTTCTCTCTTCGATGTTTGCATGTGAAAATAAAAGCATAGAAAGAAAGAAATATTAGTCAGACATTAATAAAAGTAAGTATCAGCTTTTGTGATTTTGTGAATATGAAACACACACTTGGTGATGAGTTATGAGCATTTCCTTGTGCTTGGTGACGTTGTGATTGCATGCACTTTGGATTGGATGTATGACACAATGATGCTTCCGTTCACCTCTGTAAATGAACACTTATATGTATGGACTAAAGCATGAGAAAGGACAGGTCAGAGCGTCCTCTACACACACACGAGACAACATTTTATTTACAATATAAAATAAGCAATAATTTAAAACGAGACAAGACAGACAATGGTTTGGGAATTTAATAAAAGGGGTTAGCAAATTGTAATACAGGGTTAGTGACGTTTTGACAACACAGATAACACGTTTCAATGTAACACACAGGCAACATGCAGATCACTCACATTCTGGAGAAATGATAATGGAATGGGAAACAGGTTTGTTATAAAAGGACCTAAAGTGCAAATTCTTGCAGTCAAAGAAATGCTGTCTTTGTTCATTGTAGTGGAGCTACGACACGTTGAGATAATCTGTTGAAATCAATAAATGAATGATTCATATTTTAACTGTAATTTCTTATGTACATTTTTACAATTAAAGGTGGGGTAGGTAAGAATGGAGAAACCAGCTCGAGTGCGCTAGAATTTGAAAATACTTTCCTCACAGAGCCCCTCCTCCAACACACACGAACGCGCACATGACCAATGAGGGCACGAGATCAGTTTGTGCACAGATGGAAGGCTGACAGGCAGGTAGGCCATCCAGTTACTTTAGCCGGCTCAGATGATTGGTCGTGCTTTTTACAGCGCCACGGCTTCCACAGATGAGATTTTTTATATATTTATTGTCAAAACATTTAATTTATTCATTGCTATCAGGACGTTAAGAGCATTCCATGGAACATAACAATAAGGGTTTCTGAAGTGAATCACCTACCCCACCTTTAACAGTAATTTTGTATGTACATTTTCACAATTAATTTTGAATCTGTAAAAATGCCTTATAATAAAAAGTATTATACATTATTATTTATTTATTTATTATTATTTATTATAATTATTTACATAATAATTCATATATTTCATATGGTTGATGGTTATATTTACTTAATTTTTTACCATATTTTAATGTGTTTACGTTGACATGTACACGAGCATAAAGCTACTTTAACTTAAGTAAATATCTGAGTACTTCTTAATTCAAACATATTATATTATATTTACTAACTTAGTATCATGATTTTATACATATTTTATTACATAATAATAATAATAATAATAATGATTCATTTTATTTTATTATTAATGGTTATTTTTCCTTTCATTTTTATCATATTTTAATGTGTGTGAGATAACATCGACGTTAGCATCATGCTAAATAATTAGCATAATTCAGCAACAGCTGTTCTCCTAAGCCTCTGTTTGGTGATTAATGTCTTCCCCCACACAGCTGTTATTCTACGGTGTAGTACAGAACACACAGCTGTTATTCTACGGTGTAGTATAGAACACACAGCTGTTATTCTACGGTGTAGTGTAGAACACACAGCTGTTATTCTACGGTGTAGTACAGAACACACAGCTGTTATTCTACGGTGTAGTGCAGAACACACAGCTGTTATTCTACGGTGTAGTACAGAACACACAGCTGTTATTCTACGGTGTAGTACAGAACACACAGCTGTTATTCTACGGTGTAGTACAGAACATGTTGAGTACAGAACACAGCTGTT
>NW_011359316.1:2656-3617 GCF_000735185.1 Notothenia coriiceps
CAGTTAGGAGGAGAGGAAACACACTCAGTTAGGAGGAGAGGAGAGAGGAAACACTCAGTTAGGAGGAGAGGAGAGAGGAAACACTCAGCCTCTCCTCCTAACTGAGTGTGTTTCCTCTCCTCCTGAGTGTTTCCTCTCTCCTCTCCTCCTGAGTGTTTCCTCTCTCCTCTCCTCCTAACTAAGTGTTTCCTCTCTCCTCTCCTCCTAACTGAGTGTTTCCTCTCTCCTCTCCTCTCCTCTCCTCTCCTCCTAACTGAGTGTTTCCTGTCTCCTCTCCTCCTAAGTGAGTGTTTCCTCTCTCCTCTCCTCCTAACTGAGTGTTTCCTCTCTCCTCTCCTCCTAACTGAGTGTTTCCTCTCTCCTCTCCTCCTAACTGAGTGTTTCCTCTCTCCTCTCCTCCTAACTGAGTGTTTCCTCTCTCCTCTCCTCTCCTCTCCTCCTAACTGAGTGTTTCCTCTCTCCTCTCCTCCTAACTGAGTGTTTCCTCTCTCCTCTCCTCCTAACTGAGTGTGTTTCCTCTCCTCCTAACTGAGTGTTTCCTGTCTCCTCTCCTCCTAACTGAGTGTTTCCTGTCTCCTCTCCTCCTAAGTGAGTGTTTCCTCTCTCCTCTCCTCCTAACTGAGTGTTTCCTCTCTCCTCTCCTCCTGAGTGTTTCCTCTCTCCTCTCCTCCTGAGTGTTTCCTCTCTCCTCTCCTCCTAACTGAGTGTTTCCTCTCTCCTCTCCTCCTAACTGAGTGTGTTTCCTCTCTCCTCTCCTCCTAACTGAGTGTTTCCTCTCTCCTCTCCTCCTAACTGAGTGTTTCCTCTCTCCTCCTAACTGACTGTTTCCTCTCTCCTCTCTCCTCAGAGGTAGCAGAGGAGTTGTGTAAAACCTCCTCTTCTCTCGGGGCTCCTCTCCTTCCCTTCGACACGCCGCTGCTGCCTTCAAAGTCTCGCACGCTGCTGCACAAACACACGGAGA
>NW_011359317.1:0-1379 GCF_000735185.1 Notothenia coriiceps
TCGTCAGAAAGCAGCAGTTTTTATTTCGAGGTTCTCACAGGACTCTTCAAATATATTTTACTACACAATAAATACTTTTACTTATTTTACTTTTTGCTGTTTTGGTTTTGATGTATTCATAAGACTTATGCTATATTCCAAATGTTGTTATTCAAATGTTGCCTTTAAATAATTATTTCTACATTATTTGAAACTCTCATAAAATATTCTTTAAATTTAATAAAGAAAATGCGTTTTCCGGTATTTTCAGTGTTTTGAGAATCCTTTGCTAAAAATTGGCAAAAAATATGTTAACAATTTCTTGATCCAGCTTCATTTTTTAGATGCTATTTTATAAAAAAAAGATTTGTTGTAGATGCTTAATGGTTTTAAAATTGGAAAACCTTACTGCAGCCCACAGAGGGGAACTGTACTTTGTTACAGAAAGGGAAAGACATGCTGGGACCTTGTATTCCAGTCAAAATACAAATAAAAAAGCTTGCTCACTTAAAAACGAGAGGTTTGATATAAGTGCATTTTTTAGCACTTAACGGGAGGATGTTCTCTCCGCTCAACAGGCCTCAGGTGTCTCTGACAGACACACACAGTTTCCTGGAAACCTTCAGCGTGACGAGGTTTAAAAAGAAAATGTGTTTAGGAGGAAGGGGAGATTAAGTATTTTTATTAAAGGGGCCAGACATTCTGACATGTCTCCATGCTTTAATGTTCAAAAAGCTCTTTATTTTTCTTGTGTAAGCGTGAGTGTTACATAGTGATGTCACTGCAATCCTGAACTTTGGGATTAAAGCCTTTGCAGACAATTGACATGCACTACAACCTATAGAACACACTACAGGAGAGAGAAACCCCAACAAGCAGAATGGGGACCCTTTAAATCAGCATAATACTGATGGTGTGAGACCTCAGTGTATCTGAAGCACAGGCTGAATAAAACATGGCGGAGACTGTGTTGTTAACACGAGCGTGACTTTAATGTTTCTGAATAATTCAGAGAAGCAACCTGGTATTCCATCAAACACATAACTCCACTACAGGGACGAAGGAAAGTGGTGATAATGAAGGAGGAAGAAAGAGAGAAAACAACATGTAATTCAAGTTTATATGCTCTACTGCAGAGCCTGTAGTGACCTGGAAGCGAAAGGAAAGGAAAGGAAAGAAGGAAAGACGGGAGACAAGGAAGTAAATGACAAGTAAAGGACAAACAAGGAAAATGGGTGACGGAAAACAGAGGGTTGGAAAACAGAAAAAACAACAATTAAAAAGACCAGGAAAGACACACACACACACACACACACACACACACACACACACACACACACACACACACACACACACACACACACACACAGACACACACACACACACACAGACACACACAC
>NW_011359318.1:0-4665 GCF_000735185.1 Notothenia coriiceps
TTTCGGCCGGTCTTTCAGGGTTTATGGTGGGTACAGCATCTAACTTAAGCGTTTTTTTTGTCTTGTAGCCTAATTCCACCATCAAAGCTCCTTCAAAACTGTCTGGGGTGAAATGGCTACCACATATCACAGCTTGTGATTTCTCGTGCGGCGGATGAAAGTTCGCTCTTTTGGTCTGGACAAAACGGATCCACTGACGTCTAACAGTCGTGTTTTTCGGAAATTCGTGTACACTGTGACCTGACAGGCTTGAATTACCACAAAACTGAACTACACATCGCTTCACCATCATGAATTGTTGGATAAAAAAAGTTTAGCGAGGTCCGGTTACACACATGTTGAGCGAAAATAGCGGAAGGATACAAAACAAACAATCCAGACGAGGCTGGTGTTTGCCACGTGTGACGTCACACAGCTGGGTTAATGGCTGGCAAGCTTTTTGCTACCGGAGCGGAATAACACGGGAAAGTGGCACACATTTCATGTTATTTGGGGGGTATTTATGGAAAGAATCATTTATGTTGATATGTCAAATGAAAAAGTGGAAAGTGATGAAGCGATTTATTAACACAGAATAACGTTTATTTTGGACATTACATGGACTTTAAGGACCTTAATGATATTTGTTAGGATTAACTCTGATCATATTGGGGGAATGGCTTTAGAGGGACGGGCTTTCTGTAATGCCAACTTTGCCCTTTCCTCTTCAGATTGATCAACTTTTGTTATTCAGCTAGTGTTGCTAGCAAGTAGCAACACTAGCTCTCTGGAGAAATAAATCTGTCTGTTTTTACTTATATAGTTTTAAAAATCTAACTTACTCTGGCTGGCTTCTCCAGTGTGACCTACCTAGGCTTTAGGTAAACGTTTTAGCATCAAATATATTATATACTCAAAGGACCAAAAGTAAAATAACTCATTTTGAACAGCGGCCCGTTTTAGAGTAATATTATACTATTGAACTTTCAACTATGGATTCATTAATATGTTTGTTATTTGAAGGTTGCAGCTGGTATTGTTTACCACGTAGCATCTGAATAACATGTGGGAATGTTTTTTTGTAAATGGAAATAGTCAGGTACAATTCCTCAAAAGAACAATACTTTGAGTAAATGTACTAATTTATTGCCCACCACTGTGTACATGGCATCTCTCCACCATTCCCATACAGAAAAGCTGGGGCACAATAAAGTGCAATAACAGAGGGACCTATTTCCTTGACCTCCCTTTTTCCTTGGCAAATGCAAAACAAGAAGAGCTAGAGATTGGGCTTGAGTGACTCCCCTCCCCCCGCCCTCCCCCTGCGTTTCTATCACAGCAACATAACTGGAAAGTCTGAAAGGTGTAGGGTTGTGCATGTCGAGGGGTCGCAGACCTCCCCTCTCCTCACCCGAGGCCTAAAGCGGTCAAGTGGGACGCAGAGCAGCGAAGCTAACGCAGGGAACAAGAGGAGGAAGAGGAGGAAGAGGAGGAGCAGGGGGAGATAACGGCCGCTGACGTGTGTCTGACAGAGGAAACACTGCAGACATGCAACATGAGACAGATTCAGAAGAGAGAAAAGAGATGAGGGAAGATGGAAGGAGACTTTATGAGAAATAGGGATATGGAAAAAACATGGAACTTTTGAAAGCTAAGAGATAATCTTTGTTCTGACCTGGTCCAATTGGTACCAGTTTTTGGCAAATGATAAATGTTGCATCAGAAACATTCATTCTGAGTTCTGAGTTCATTCTCAAAAGCATTTTTACACTTCATTTGTTTTGTTGACCTACTTGGCAATAAACCTGTTTCTGAATGTATAGGACTTGTTAGTTTATGAAGGCTGATGGGTCCATTTTACATTTCAGTTTATATCATTTCCATTATTTTAAGTTTTTCTGCTGGACCTAAGATCCAAGGAGGTCCACTTTTAAAAAAATACTCAGTGCTGTTCCACAAACAGCTAAATGGAAATAAAAGAGCAAAAAGCAATAACCCAATGGTGATACAGATAAATGCATACAAAATAAAATAATGCTCTATTCTTTTATTGTCTTCATGCACTTCAGCATGCTCATTAAATGAGCGATTACCATCAACACCAGCCCCTTGTCCACTAAATAAATCATCCTTAGAAACGTTGTGATAACTCCTTTAGCATCACACAATAACCATTATC
Organism: Notothenia coriiceps; assembly: GCF_000735185.1. Classification (NCBI taxonomy): domain Eukaryota; kingdom Metazoa; phylum Chordata; class Actinopteri; order Perciformes; family Nototheniidae; genus Notothenia; species Notothenia coriiceps. Next base: position 2,159 of record NW_011359318.1, read on the forward strand.
CATTTGTGTTGCCATATTTATTTAGCAAAATTGTGGTAAACATGCACTAGAGTGAAACAAAAGGGGTGTATTTGCATATGTTTGAGTGTTTGAATGGACGGTGTCGAAGTGCATTATCCGGCACAAGTGTTTTCTAAAGTGTGTATAGGAATCAATTGTAACTGCTGGATGAAAGCGAACAATGACATTGAATAGATCATTTCCTTTTGAAGGTATTATCGTTATAACACATTGTTTGACCTGGTTGTTTGCTGACGACCATACATCTTATTAGACAACATTTAGTGTAGTGTGTGGGAGACACAGATGATGTGGAGTGGGGCAAGTTTTTATTTTGCACAATTCAAAAATACACAAACACAACAGATAAGAAATGACAAACACCCACTGGTACGGTGACCAACAGGTGCAAACACAACTTCCCAAAACACTACATTAGAAGGAACTCGCTGCAGCTTAAAAGATGATGCAAATAAACTGCTCGAAATTTGAAATACCACCACTCACTCACTTTGACAATAGTGTCACTTTGAAGACAATCTATAATCGGTACAGAGGGAATGCTTTATATGTATAGTTCAGCAATAGCGTTACATTCACGCCACCTACCAAAGCTGTATGCATGGCATTACCTTTTGGCATTACTGTTTTTGTTAATCCTCCTATTTGCTCTCTGATCAGGAGTTTTAGTTTTGTAGAGATGGCTAAGTAAAGAAACCCTGGCTCTGTTGGACTCAAAATATGTCCCCCTGGTTGCAATACTAACTAAATGTTTCTGAAAGGCCAACATTGTATTGAGAGGAGTCCTGAAAGTACATGCCCAAACTGTATTACAATATGGAAGATCAGGGTAAATTAGACTGTGATTACTTACACCAGAGATTCCTTTGTTCCAGTGTGCCCTGTCGGCCTGAAGAAGAGAAAGACTGTGCAGATTATTGTGTGCCGCTCTTCTTTGTTAAGAAAGAGAAAAGAGAAACTCTGAATCCCTCTGCTCATCCCAGATTATCCCGTGTAATTTCTGTTTCAGGATCAAATGCAAACGAGGAAAAAGCAGGATCAGTCATAGAGAGGAAACAAACAGAATAATGGGTTAAACTAACTGTTAAATCCTGCAGAAGCCCCCCCCAGGGAAGAATAAAGGACATGCATCAAAGACACAATGGGTGAGACAAAATGAAAGTACAATAATGAGAGGCTATTTGAGGAAGAAGATGAAGAGAGGCAAGCTTCTTGTCTTCTCACTATGAATGTAAAACATGAACACTAAAAGGTCCTTCCTCTTGTTGTCAAAGAACATCACCACTGAAGTACTCTTAAGGCAAAACAAGGTAAAGTCTTCAATACTTTGACCACCTATGTTTTTGTTAAGATACCTGTAAGCTAAAGACGGACTTGTGTTGGCTAGATCACGTTTAGTAGTTTATTCACTCACTTGTTAGCAACCGCTAACACAGAAGCTTCGTTCATAATCGATCAAGTGGAGTATTTAGTGTGAAACTCTATTGCAGCTTGACTACCACAGACTATATTTCAACACATTAAAAATACCACTGACATTGAGAAGAGGGAACCAGAAGTGGTAAAATGCCAGGTCATTGTGGGTTTTATCACTCATTCCTGTTACCCTATTTCACAGCTTATCATCTGGGCTTATCTGTGTGTATTTAGACGCTTTTAAACGCTGTGTCAGATTCACACAGCTCAGTGTGGTGGGAGATAAGAGGGTACAATGCTGGTGTCACTTCAGCTCAGAGTGAGAGGATGAGTGGAGTAAACCTCAGATAGTGGATCCCAACCCCCCCTCCTCCCCTTGCGAAGCTGACTGGGCAGAACTGATGAGCAGGGATCCTGACTGACAGTTTCCTATCATAGGGGGAGGGGGGGTGGATCGATAATGAGAAAGAGAGAGAGAGGGGAGGGTAAGTGATGAGAGATACAGAAACTGAAAACAAATAGTATGAAGAGTGAATAATGGTTTGAGAATGAGGATATGTCTGAAGCATTGAACAGACAGCAATGGTAACCTTTTCTCTAATTATATATTTTTTTAGTTTGAATTTTTCTCTTTCTTTGTATTTTTTTTACCTAATATTTTAGATATTGTTGTCATTGCCATTGTGTTTATGTATTAGCATTAACTGTATTCACCATCATTCCAGAGCTGTCATTGGTAGTTCACTTGGCAGTGTTGTCATGATCACCATTTGTTGGTGATTTGACCTGCTTGTCAATGTAAAACATTAATAAAGAAACGTATAAAGAGAAAAAATAATGTTGTGAACCTGTATTGCTTGTGTCCCATTTTGCACCGTGCAGTTCTCAGGCTGATCCCCTGATCTGACATGATCTGACGGTTCAATGAGTCACCAACACTAACATTTAGAAAACACTTCACAACACACACACACACACACACACACACACACACACACACACACACACACACACACACACACACACAATAAAGAGCTAAAGGCAGAGCTCTTTGCATCTGGAGTTGCTTT
>NW_011359319.1:0-2167 GCF_000735185.1 Notothenia coriiceps
TGTGTGTGTGTGTGTGTGTGTGTGTGTGTGTGTGTGTGTGTGTGTGTGTGTGTGTGTGTGTGTGTGTGTGTGTGTGTGTGTGTGTGTGTGTGTGTGATGTGTTACGCTGTGGTTGTATCTTAATTGAATCCTAGCATGGAGACAACCGTGTTCAGGATGTTTGACACTGTTTGGAAAAGGTGCATCTAAGCCGAGAGGCTCATGTCTGTACGTGGTTCAATAAAGAATGAAGGCATTCTGAAATGTACTGTAACATCAGTGCATACAAACTGTCACTTTTCTGCCAAATCAATTTGTAATTTAGTTTAAATTTGATTGACTACAAGTGTAAAGCAGTGTTGCTCCCTAGTTTCCCTTTCGTATTTGCGTTTTTATTCCGTCCAGTCCAATTGAAGATCAAATGAATGAAATAAAGTCTATGGTCTTCATTTATTATAAAATGTCTCCTGCAGCTGCACCTTTCAGTCCCTGCCACCTGACCACAGCTTCACCCAACCCTGAGAATATTAAAATAAGTCGTCAAAGGACACATAAACCTTCCTCTTCTTCTTTAAAGGTATTTTTTTCTTGCCTGCTTTTTGTAAAAAAAAGCTCTAAAACACCTGTTTCCTTCGATTAAGACATTAACAGTTTCTATAAGAACAAATACACAGTTCAAACGTGACACACAGTCTAGACGCTTGCAGGCAGCAGTCTAATTGTTTTGATTGTTGACTCAAGGCTAATGTAATAAGCCAACATGATAAACACAACATCCTTTCTCATGAGCCAGAGGACAGTCTGACTCCTGACAGTCTCTCCGTCCTGAAGCTGACGGGTGCACTTTGGCCAGTGGGTTTCTTAAACTGAAGCATGCCTCGGCCTTTAGTCTAGGTTAACCAAAATAAGCTTAAATGACTATGTCCAACTATCTTTTCCTACTGTCGCACGTTATATGCAATGTTCAGATGAGATCTACAGCAAATGAATAAATTAGCCGTCATGTTGGTTTTATTTGTGGCCTGTTATACCTCATTCACACCAACACTGTTTCAGGGCCGGTTCGGAGCTGGAGCTTGAAAAGCACCAGGTTTTCCTGTTCACACCGCGGCGGAGCAGCCTCTTAGCTCCGGAATCCGGTTCATTTCAAGCACCAAAAAATTGTCCGGCCAGAGCAAAAGCACCACATACGTCACGCTTACGTCGAGGCGGGGGCGGGGGGCAGGGGCGGGATCAACTCCTGAATAACAACAACAAGCCAGCGTTTTATCCAGTTTGTACACAACGATGGAGAAACTTAACAAGCAGCAGTGGTCCACTGAAGAGACCAGCTACCTACTGGGAATCTGGTATTCCGAAGAGGTACAGAGGAAGCTGGAGCACAATCGGCCATTGTTGTTGTTGTCGGTGTCAGCTGTGAGGGGTTTCCGCGGTTTGGCTTTATGAAGCAGGCACGCAAACGGTTACGTCATGACGCAAACGATGACGCAATGACGCAGCACCAGTCGGACTCTGGGCAGTGTGAAAAGAGCCGGAGCTAAACCGAAGAACCGGTTCTGAACCTGAAAAGCTCTAGCACGGAGCTTGAACCGGAGTTGCGTTGGTGTGAATGAGGTATGAGATCCTCAACAGAAATGAAAAAATACCCCAGTACACTATTGAATTGTTTCCTATTATCTGTCCACTTTACACAGTAAGTAAATGATCTGGCTGTCTGCGGAGTCTGACACACAGAGCAGAGCGACTCACTGAATGTGTTCCAGAGGATGTAGAGAGGCTGGATGGAGTCCTGGTGCAGCTTCAGGTTGTCCCACAGGATCTGGATCAACACGTGTTTACTGTCCTCCGACATCCAGTGACGAGGAACCTGACGAGAGACAGAGACAGACGCACTACGAGTCACTCTGACGGTCAAATCCTTACCACACAAAATATCCTTTTCAGATGTTTTTTCCCTATGAACTCTTCTGATTGGAAAAATAAACTGTAGCTGATAATCTTGTTTTTGCTGACCTCAGGTGGAACGATGTATGAAGTGCACTATGTTAAGCATAAACGTCAAACTTTCCACCTAATTTTCACTACACAGCACGTTATCACACATTATGTAGTGTGTGTGTGTGTGTGTGTGTGTGTGTGTGTGTGTGTGTGTGTGTGTGTGTGTGTGTGTGTGTGTGTGTGTGTGTGT
>NW_011359320.1:0-7304 GCF_000735185.1 Notothenia coriiceps
TTTGAAGTACAAAAAACTGTCTGTATAACTAGTAATGGCGTCTTTTATTTGTGTGTGTGTGTGTGTGTGTGTGTGTGTGTGTGTGTGTGTGTGTGTGAGTATAGGTTCCTCACCATTTCTTGTGGCGGTCCCGAGCTTCTAGCTGAGCTCCGACCTCAAAGGTGATTCCCGACCTGTCCGGGGGAGTCTTCATCTGTTAGAAACAGAAAGAAATACTATTTTAAATAGATCAATAATCAATCATTTAAGATGTACACTTTCTGCTTTATTGCAGTAACATTTCAAAGTAATTTCCCAAAATATAAATACACTATAGAATTTGTTCTACAGTTATTGGAGAGTCATATTTCAAGCTTTGTCTGTTTGTTTGAGCCTGATGTTTTAAAGCTTGTGTGTCTGGCTTTGTGTAAAGGATTAGCATGAACAGTCGTGCTAATGCTCATTGTGCATTTCGGTAAGACCTTTGTCATCAACATGAAGCTGTCAAAGAACACACTAAGCTATGTCAGCAGAGCAGAGAACATGTTTACTTTGCAATGTTTTTTTAGTTGCTTTAAATACCCTCATGTGCAGAATAGAAAGTAGCATTTGTCACGCTGACTTCATCACATTTCAACATAGTCTGAAAGTGTCAAAGCCTGTGCAAATCAACCATTGTTTAAGTTCACAAGGGACCAAGTGTGCATTTTTGGAGAACTTCCACATGCAGTTAAATTAATTGAAACTTTGCCTATGTTTTGAGATAATAACATTTAAATTATCTTAATTTTGATTGACCCAGATTTTCATTCACATTCAATTTTAATCTCATTATACGTTTGGCAATAATGATGCATCTTTAAACTTCATGTGCACAAAAATGGCTGTCACTTATTAAAACCTATACAGTCTATGGTGGTAAAAAAACACCACTGTCTCCACTTATTGGTTCCCCCTGACTTTCATTCAAACATTTGGGATAGAAACACAAACAACAGCGCTTGGACTTGTAAAACTTATATTAAATACAAATGAGAACAATAAAATCGGTTCAGTATTTTAAAGGCTACGTCGACTATACGACGCTTGCGTCATGACACAACGTAACACAAAACGGTTGAAGCTAAACTTTTTGGTTAAGTTTATCATTGATTGCCATACAAGTAAACCGATAACGATAAAGATAAGATATGCAAATAAAAAAGTCAAAAGTCATGCAGCAAGTAATGAATGAAAGAAAATATTGTATTTTTGACATTTCTCTTTTTTTCTGTTAGCTTTCTCTATGAAGAGACCTGATTGGCTCACAGGCCACCGAGGACGCCTATTCTGAATTCCTATTGGTCGTCCGCGCTGTCAGTCAGAAAAAAGAGAAACAAATCCGCCCCTCACTCAGATATTTGACAGTAGCTAACATGCTAATGCTAAGCTGTGTTAGCTCCACGAAGAGCAGCTAAAAAACACACAATACGATACGCAAAATAGCTTCAAAATATCACGTTTGCTAACTAAGCCTGCATCGGAAAGGAGACCACGATATGTTTGACATTGTTCATTAATCTTTCCCAGTTAAACAGAGCAGTTCTCCTCTCCATTGACTCTGAATAGATCAGCTAACAGCTAACCGTTAGCCTCTGCTGAGGTTAAGTAGCTCAGTGTTACATGTCAGTGACAGCAGCGAGGTCTGAGTCCTCCAACGAGCTGTCATTGGAGCTGACACCTTTAATAAACTGTCCCCGCTGTTCACATGTCATTATTATCACTATAATATGTAAATAGGAAACACAAAGCTTGTTTACCTCTAGCGCTACTTGTGCACTGCACTCTCTTCATCACACTGTGATGACCGCACGGCGCATGCGCGAATGGAGACTTTCAGTAAAGGATTTTAAGGGGAGACAAAAAACTCCACCATGTCCAGACATGTCCAGAAGACAGTCTGCACTGTTTCAAGCATACAAACACAATACAAGCACATGTTTCTGTTGAATTTTAAAAGGTTATGCTGTTATGCTGGTTCTGATAATTAATTTTTATTTTCGAATGATTATTTATATTCTTTTTTACCATTTCAAATATTGTATTTGTCCATTATTTTTATTTATTTAAAGATAAATAAACAAGGAGGCCTGTTAAAGAATCAATGGTAGTCATTTCATTTAGGGAAATGCGGTACGCTTATTTTTAAGCGTTTCATTTTGAATGATTATTCATTTACATATTGTTTTTACTGAATTGTATTGAATGAGGAAATAAAATATATATGAATGCATTTTTCTGATAAAATATTATGCGTCTGCAATTAAATTAGACTGCAATTTATGATCCTGCTGCATTTGACTATGTCAATGTGGTCACAAAGTATCAATGAAACTCATAACAATGGATTGTCTGGTATGAAGGGTCAAAGATTCTAACTAATACCCAAATCATATCTAAATAAATGTTATTTTTGTTAATTGAATGTTGCAATACTAACTTAAATGTTTTATTTTCTTAAATGTTTTATTATTATTTATTTTCTTAAATGTTTTATTTTCTCTTCCTATGTTTATTGTGATGTACTGTAAGAGGTAAAGTCATGTGAAAACCTACTGGGCAATAAACCAGGTTCTGATTCGCCCTGACTGTAACGTGGGTACAAACCGTAAACATATATATTTAGTAACAAAGCACAGCTGGAGTTCTTTTCTGTTCCTGAACTTTATTTTCTGAAAAGTAGATGGATCCCCTTTATGTTAAGATAACAAAGATAACATGTTATGCAGGTTCATTTTCACAACATTTGTAAGCAGTTTGTAAAGATTAACAACACAGGAAAAATAAGTCAAAAAAGGCATGTGTGAAGGAGGATTTCTAAACTCTTTTCTGTATGGAAAGTTTGTTCATATAGTACTTTAAAAGACGCCTGGCTCAGTAAAGCAGGTGAGGCGCCAGTCGAGGGTCTCGCTTCAGCCTCTGATCCAGAGCTTTGTACTTGTGAGGAGCTGCTTCCTTGTGCCTGAAAGAAACACATAATACACACATAATAAGTCAAACACTGTAGTAGCAGCTAGCCGAAAAATGATGTAATAGGAATAGGAAACAGTTGCTGTCAGATGGGAACCTGACAACCAAGTTATCTGAGTTTCAGTGTGTGTGTGTGTGTGTGTGTGTGTGTGTGTGTGTGTGTGTGTGTGTGTGTGTGTGTGTGTGTGTGTGTGTGTGTACAAGTACATTTTCAGGCGTTTCTTGGCGACGTTTATTCGTAGTATTTTCTCGGTACAGTAGGTCTGGTAATCCTTCTCCTGGCCCTTCGTCATGTGGAGCTGGTTCTTCTGGAACGAGCGCTGCTTCCTCTGCAGCTCCTGGGTCTCCTAAACACAGATGTTTGAGAACACGTAATAAAGAAACATTGAAATCTTAACGGTTTCTGTGTCCTGCATTGGATTGATTGTGTTTTGGGGGGGTTTCCCTTCCCTGTAGTGTGTTGTATAGGTTTTTGTGAATGGTCTGAAAAGGCTGAAATCCCTGTGTCCCCTCCCCCAGTTTCTCTCCCTCCCCCCCCCTGCCTGAAACGCCTCCTTTGAAGTCCTCTGTTACTCCCGTGACAAAGTGACGTGCTTCTATTGGGTAGCGCTCCAACACATTGTGCGTGATAGGCTAAGGGGCGGGGCATCTCTAAGTGGTTGATCAATCACAACAGAGCCGGCCAGCTAACCAATCAGAGCAGACTGGGCTCTGGTTTCAGACAGAGGGTGAAATGAGGAAAATAAAGACATTTTTGAGCATTAAAGAATGGAGACATGTCCCAGTAGAGACACTACATACAAATATGAACCTGAAAATGAGCAGAACAGGTCTTTTTTAATAATCTTCCCCCATCAGGATCCCAAAAGTAGAGCCGCTATCAGGAGTGAACACACTGTTACCTCAAATACAAGGAACAACATGTTTGGACTTTCTTGGAATCTTTGTGCAAGTGCACAAAATATCTGACATACTGTATGTCTAGTGGCTTTTAGAAATGTCAGACCTAATAGTTCCTGCAGTGAAAAGAGGATTTAATATACGACTAAAGCCCTAACCTTCTCATAGCGTTCCTGAATGAGGTTGGCTTGCTCCACCAGTCTCTGTTTGAACCCGGACAAACAGTCTTGGTGGATCTGCTTGGCGTCTCCTGCGCTCAGAGTCTCCGTGTCGTTCAGCCGGAGGAGGAGAGGAGCCAGGACGTCCTTCTCCTTCTCCTGAATCCACCGCCTCTCCTCCGCATCCAGACGCTCCTGCAACGGCGGAGAAAACAACCCAAGACGTCACCGACACAAACATTTCTGAAGATCTGTTTGATGTATTGAATGCTGTTTTCTGTCTGTTTAAACCCAAATAAAATGTTAAAGTGGGTTTAAAGTGTGTTTTACATATCAAGTGTTCTTTTTCACAGTGCTATGGCAGCATGTTGTTGCAGCTCCCGATGGTTTTATTGTCTTTCTACCACTTTATGTTCTTATTTGTGCGAATTTTCTTTTGACTATTTTCTTTTTTTCTATTGGTAACGTGTCCAAATATATTAACTGTTTGTTTATTTTCTGTAAATTCATGTGCAATTTATTTTTTAAGTGCTGATATATAAAAATAAAGTAATACATTTACTGTATAAATCTATACCTACTTTATTATAATTAGGTATGGTATATAGCTTAGATGAGGTAGTTAGGTAGCACTCACATATTTGTACCACAGTGTAACAAGTAAAAGTCCTGAAAACGGTACTTAAAGGTGAGTAAGATGGAGAAACCGGCTCGAGATACACTTTTTGTTATATTCCATGGAATGCTCTTAACATCCCGATAGCAATGAATATCTGAAGTGCTTTGACAAAAAATCCATAAAGAAATTTCATCTGTGGAAGCCGTAGTACTGTAAAAAGCACGACCAATCATTTTTGTTAGAACCTCATTGTGTAATTATGAAACAATTATTATTAAAAATGCTTGCCAATCAAAAGCTATGTTGCTCAGCTAAATTGCGGGGGGTTTAACTGTTAAGGAAAACCGTTAGCTGTCTGTTACAAGTAAAAACTAGTATAGTTAATATTTACCTACATGTTTATTATCCTTAAACCTAAAATAAAAAGGAACACATTTACGACAACGAGTTAATAGCCATTTCATTAAAAAAAAAAAATAGCCGTTAGCTGTCTGTTACAAGTACAAACTAGTATATTTACTTTAACGTGTATTACCCTTAAACCTAAAATACAAGGTACACATTTACAAATATGAGTTAATAAGTAGTATAATTTCCTCTTTAAATAAACAGGTAACTTTTAGCTTTGCAGTTTGTAAATCCAGGAGTGACAACCGTTAACTTTATGCTATATTGCTTAAAGCTACACCGTTTGCTAACTGATTAAATAAAAAACACAAACATATTCTGAAAATACTTACGTTACATATTGTATTTTTGTTGTCATATATTTCATTAGCCTACATTTATTAGCTTTTATGGTTATTTTTTATGCTAAAATTTAAATTGGGTGTAGATGCTTGCTAACGAAAAAGCTATGTTTATAAGCTAAATTGCGCGAGCATCAAGAGGGTTCTAACTGTTAAGGACAACCGTTAGCTGTCTGTTACAAGTACAAACTTGTATATTTACTTTAACGTTGTTATCCGTAAACCTCAAATACAAGGTACACATTTAAAAATATGAGTAAATAAGTAGTATAATTTCCTTTTTAAATAAATAGGTAACTGTAAACTTGGCAGTTTGTAAATCCATCAGTGACGTCATTAGAACCGTTAACTTTATGCTATTGGCCTAAAGCTACACAGTTAGCTAACTTATCACAACAAAAATATAACATTCTGAAAATACTTACAAATTAATGAGTGACATACACCTTCTTTGGTTCTTTTTCGACGCAGGTAAAACAATAAGACATCATTAACCTCCCATTAAACTGAATAATTTAACTCTAGAGTTCCGTCCGTTAACGTTTTGGTTATTGTTTCCGTTACTGTCACATCCGGCTGTTCCTTTCAAAAATAAAACCGGTCTTACGGGACGTAACCAAAATAAAAGCCATTAAACAAAAAAGCCAATTTATCACATTTTATCATAGCATTTTCTTCACAAATCAAACGTTATGTGCCATTTTCACAAGTTTGACCTGGTTTAATGATCTGCTCTGACCTGAGATATATAATATCTATGTGTCTGATCAACTTTGAGCAAAGTTGGGAAATAAATTGACTAAAACACCCTGACATCTTAAAACAGGGTGAAGAGCTAATAACTAAAGTAATACAAGTTGAAAACATAATTATCATCCACAGGTTTTGTCTTTAAATGAATGATTCCTTGTGCGATGATATCGGGAACACAAGAGTAGGCCTTTATGCTCTGGTCATATAAATGATAAAAACGCTGTTAGTCCTGTTTTTCTTTATTAAACTTACCTGTGTGGCACAGTGAGAGCTTCAGTGATTTCTCTCTGAGGTAAGATGTCGAAGTTTTTCATGAATCCAACGGTATCGTGCTCAAATGTCGGAATCCTCGCTGGTTTGCATTACTTTCACTTTTGATGCATAACCACATCCGGTATGCACATTAACTCTGAATGCTTGTAGCGTCCTCTAATATCCACGAGATGCCACTATTGGACCTGAAAACAATCAAGTTGTTGAGCTGATGTTTTAAAAGTAGAAGAACTCAGGTCTTGTACTTGAGTAAAAGTAGAAGGACTCAGATCTTGTACTTGAATAAAAGTAGAAGTACTCAGATCTTGTGCTTAGTAAAAGCAGAAGTACTCAGATCTTGTACTTGAGTAAAAGTAGAAGTACTCAGATATTGTACTTGAGTAAAAGTAGAAGTACCAGAGTGTAGGAATACTCTGTTACAGTAAAAGTCCTGCACTCAAAATGTTACTCAAGTAAAAGTAGGAAAGTATTATCATCAAAATATAGTTAAAGTAGCGACAGTAAAAGTAGTCATTGTGCAGATTGGTCCATTTCAGAATAATATATGATATGTTTTATAATGATTGATCATGAAAGTGTTCTCAAAGCTGGTAAAGGTGCAGCTAGTTTGAATGACTTTGTATACTGCAGGGTAGCTTGTGAATTTACTCCAGGTGGAACTAAAGTCTGATTTAACACTTGATTATATTTCACATCATTCATCCACATCTGAGAAGTAACTAAAGGGATTAAGTTATTTAGTCCAGGGTGTGTCTCTGTCGTCTGATTGGTCAGTGAAAGGCCTGCTGAAGGAGCTCCAAGAGGCCATGATGGACGTCCAACCAGCCGTCCATCCAATAACTTCACAGATTTTGTGAATTGAAC
>NW_011359321.1:0-6056 GCF_000735185.1 Notothenia coriiceps
CAATCTGCGTGTTGATGGAATGTACTTTCTTTCTATTGACGAACACGTCCTCATCTTTTGATGGCGCAATTATTTTTATGTGCGTCCCGTCAATAGCACCGACCACACCGGGCATACCTGCATTGCCATGAAGTTGGCTTTGATCCTGTGTAGTTGTTGATTGTCCAAAGGAAACCAGATAAACTGTTGGATGATATGTGGTCTAGAGAGCGCGCTGATGGTTTGGTTTATGGCACGGCTGACTGATGGTTGCGATATTCCTAAATCGTCGGCATTGCAAAGTTGCATTTTCCCTGTTGCTAAATATCGTAGTGTTGCCAAACATTTTATTTCCGGACTAATAGGGTTATTCCTGTTAGTCGGGGATGTTATTGCATCCCGCACTAATTCCACAACAAGTTTGATAACCTCACGATTTAGCCTATATCTCTTGATCAATTCACATTCTTCCATTGTCTCCAAAACATTTCGTCTCGCAGCCATTTTCAGATTCTTTGTGAATAGGTCTTACTGAGTTAGGAGTCCTCTCGAGGACTTTTAAGCTCTCCTAAACTTAGGTGCTACTTTTAGGCCTAAAATACTTTGTGAATTGCTCTTAGTGAATAAAATTAGGAGTCCTAAATTTAAGACTGACACGCCCATTATGTTTAGGAGTTTCTCCTAAATTCGCCAGTTAGGAGCTACTTTTAGCCCTAAGATCCTTTGTGAATACGGCCCCAGATACCTACTGGGAATCTGGTCTTCTGAAGAGGTACAGAGGAAGCTGGAGCACAATCGGCCATTGTTGTTGTTGTCGGTGTCAGCTGTGAGGGGTTTCCGCGCGCTATGGCTTTATGAAGCAGGCACGCAAACGGTTACGTCATGAGGCAAACGATGATGCAATGACGCAGCACCAGTCGGACTCTGGGCGGTGGGAAAAGAGCCGGAGCTAAACCAAAGAACCGGTTCTGAACCTGAAAAGCTCTAGCACGGAGCTTGAACCGGAGTTGCGTTGGTGTGAATGAGGTAAAAGGTGGTGCAAGGCCAATGGTGCGTTCACTTCCTCCTTGGATGTTCTGATTCCCAGAGTTTTATTTCCGACCTCGACATATTCATGAGCTTTAAGTTGTAGCAATTGTAATTTGGATTGATTTGTTGTATTACTCAGGGCGTTTGAATAACACATTGATAGCACTTTCCGAGGTGTTGTTCTGATTAAGGAACCGCTCACATGAAATTGCATAGCACAAATGCCCTTATCTCTCAAGATAAACGCAATTTAAATATAATTTGAGTACCCGCCCATTATTCAGATACGTTCCCAAATTGAATTTGTTTTCCGTGACCCCTTCACTCTTTCATGTAGTTTCATGAAATCCGGCCCAGTAGCTTATGGGTCAGACAGACAAACCAAGCCAAAAACATAGGATCCTTGGCAGAGGTAATAATTATGAGGTAAAAGTAGTAGAAACATTTAGAGATACAGCTTTATGAACAGATTGCAATGTCTGGTGTATGTCCACAAACCAGAGAACACATGTACAGACTGACTGAGATGTTCATAACTCTTCACATTCATTTGCTTTGGGCGGCATTAAATCAGTCTGAAGGACCTTGGCTTGGAGACTGATGGGTCGCCGGTTAAAGTCCAGATTAAACCAAATATACAGATTGTGGACTGGTAGCTCCTTGAGCAAGGCGAACCCTGCAGCCTCTTCACTCTGTCATCTCTCCATAAGATAAGTGCGTTGATGACTGAAAATAAAACAGCTATACTTCACTCTGTTAGAAGAGAACATAGGGAAAGTTGTTATGTATTACTTTTATTCCATAATAACTTTTAATAACCTTCTTGAAAGTTATGGTTATTTTTAATCCATCACAAATAGAGTGTCTACAGCCAGGAGCCAATGCTTTTCTCAACTATGACCCACATAAACACACTGAACTCAGCATTCTGAGCTATGCAATCACTGGCCCAGAGTTGAGAAAGTGTGCTATTGACCCAAAAGAGGGTCTTAATCACATTATGTATGTAAACTGCTGGAATGGAGAGCTCTGCTGACGGTTAAAGATACCGTCTGTGATTTTTGAATCCCATTCACAGGTCCTGACTCTGAAGCTGAAGAAACGGGAGCCGCTGGCCTCAGGTTCACCGTGACCCAGATCTGTTTGCATGGTGCCTGGACAGGGCTGGAGGAGAGGAGATGGACAGTTGACATTAGAGACTGGGTCAGAAGAGAGGAATGGGAGTTCAAATTCAGCTTAAGTCTCCTATGTAGTACTGTCTGGGCTGAGCAAGCATACTGTATACTGTATGAGCAATGTTAATGACTTCTTTCTTTTAAAAAGTGATCAGTTCAGTTTGTATTTTTCAGCATGTATTTACTTTCTTAAACTCTCATAGATGAGTATACCAGTTTCCTCTCCCGAAAACGATCAGGAAGCCAGCTGTGGAGAACTTTTCCACCTGGAGGTTTGTAGGAGAGAGAACACAACTAAACCAGCTCAGTGAAAAAGGACAAAAAGGCACAAAACAAGTCAAGGCATGTGTTAAATCCTTGTCATTATTTAGAGGGCATTCTTTTAAAGTTATTGCTAAGTGGTGAAAGCAGCTGCTGAAATGAAAGAAAGACTTCATTGACCAAAAGTATTACCTTTCATAACAGAAAACAGTGAACATAAATGGTCTTATTTAGACATTAAAAAAACTACAATTCCACATGGTTATATTTCTGACCAACCTCTCTTCAGTTTGTGTATACTAATCATGCCATGCGGCAAGTTTACTTGTATGTCGAGGAAATGGTTGTATATGTTTATATAGAGACAGAAAGTACTAATGTACTGTATATATCAGTATTTTCAGGTCTACCATACTGTTGCAGCCCTTACGGCACATAACAGCATGGTTTGTTTACTCGTTAATCTAAAAGGTGTGTTCTCTTGGTAAATTCAAGGTTTCCGTCTTACGTTAGATATTCAAATGGTGAGCACTATTGCAAGGTTTCACACAGTACGCACAAATTAGTTCTGTGCATTGTGTTACGACGCCCTCCACCCCACTAGGGGTCTCTGTGTTTGCTGTGTGCTTGCTGGCTCTCTTTGTTTTACAGGTGATCCATAGTGTCAGCCTGATGAGCAACACCTGGACAGCTAGGGATAAAAGGCCCAACCCCATCCAATGTAGGGTCTCACTATTTTTTTGAACACAGCTGCCTTTTTTCTTGATGCACATTGTCACACACCCATACAGGCCTGCATTACTGATTTTCACGTTTGTCTTAGGTTGTTAGGTTTGGTTATTTTGTAAATCAATACGTCTTTCGCTACGCTTAAACTCGTCTTGTCTCCCTTCTTTGTTGCAGCATATGAGCCTGGCTGTAACAAATGGGGGATTTTCCACATTTATTTGACACTGTTTGAGAGCTAACTTTGCTGATTGGAAGTGATTTGATGGGCTGAGGCTGATTACAGGAATCAGATCAGCTGTACATTCAGGTGCATCTAGTTTTTTGAATGAGGTGTGCAATATGGCTATTTGGAGACATGGACGAGTAAGGTGAGTAGGCTATTGGATTTTTCTTTTGGTTAATGTAAGGTAGTTCTGGTGGTCCTGTTTGTGAATCCTTCCTAATCTTTTAAATGTACAAGTGTAACCGTCTCAATCCATACATTCCTTATTACCCAGACTATGCTGTACACCCTTAATGCGTGCTGCGTCCTTCAATTCTGAACGAGTTAACACTTTAAAATAATAAGGATAGGGCACTTCAGTTCACACTGCACAGTTGTTACCAACGTCTGACTCATGCATGTGCAACCATTAGGCAGCTGGTCCGTCCTTCCCATTCTGACAATATGCAATCTGCAGGCCACTGGTCTGGATCCATACTTCATTTGCATGAGAAGTGCACGATGGCTGAGATTGTTGCTGTGACAACGCAGAGGAGACATATGGGTTTTTCAGAGAATCCTCGGGTGTCAGGATAGGTGGAAGCTCTCACACTGTGTGCGTGTGTGTGTGAACAAGACTGAGAGAAATGACTTGGTGTTTTTATTCAGCTGAGCTTCCTGACGCACATTGTTTGTGTGTCAATAGACCTCCCCCCCTACTCCCACCTTAACGATCTCTATTTGCAAACAGCCGCCAAGGAATTTATGAAGGATGCTTAAATCTGAAACAAAAGAAGAGGACGGCTGTGAAAAAAATGAAATGTCTGTGCACAGAAACGTGGTCGGGATGATTTGAGTGGGAGGGAGAGAGGCCCACACTTCATTTTTGAAAGACTTTTTAAATGACTGAAGCGATGTTGTTCGCTGCACAAAACAAAGAATATACTATACACATCCAAAATAGCACTGTCATTGCTTGCCTCATGTTTTTATGCCTTAACACAATCTTCATCATTAAATTGTTTTTTTTACCACCGCACAAACACATGCGTGCTGCTGTTGTTGTTTTTCAAAGTCCACTGAGGGCAGAAACAATGAGGGGACTGTGTTTGTGAGCAGGAACACGTGCCGCCCTCAGACTTGGAGAGCAGCTGGCAGTGCCATCAAACATTCATGAGAGAGATGGAAATACTGCGAAGGACAGTGTGGACCCAGGGATACAGAACGAGAAGAGACGGAGAGTGTGAGCTCACAAAGGTGGGACTTATCTGCATTAACTCTGAGCTGCTGTTGTTTTTACAGGACATTGTTTATGTGTGCGAGGGGAGCTGCCATCGAGTTCCTGTCACCAGTGATGCTTCTGTTAACAAGTCTGCAGCAGCTGGTCACTGATGTGTTTAATGCAGGCCACCTTTACAGTACTGCACAGCAGCTGGCATACATCAATCAATCAATTACTAAATCAAAATACTTTATTAATCCCAGGGGGAAATTTGGTTCATGAGAGTTGCACTATATTAAAATACAGTAAATAAATATTTATGTAGACGTAAGGGGAAGTACAAATGTGCAATTGAAGTCCTTGTAGCCACTTGGACACAGCGTCTGAGGCACAGAAACGAGGCAGGACGTCCTTCACAGCTCAGTGACCCTCTGAAGACTCATGATGAAGACTCATGCTCATGGTGAAGACATGATGAAGACTCAGACTCATGGTGAAGACGGGGTGAGGCTCCCGATGTAATCCTTGTCAGCCCAAACAGTCCGGAAGCCAAAGCAAGCGTTGGAAATGTTTTTGATGGAAACGTTAGCCAAACAGTCCATAATCTGTCTAACATCATAACATAACACAACATAATAATAATAATAATAATAATAATAATAATAATAATAACAATAACATAACATAATCTGTCAAACCATAATGTGCAGCCCAGTGGCGGATTTAGGATTGTAGGAGATCCGGGACTTAGCCCAGCAGTTGTTGGGGGGGAGGGTGCAGGGGTAAAGTGCTATTTTTTACAAGTGGAGGGTGGATCGAACACTCTAGGGGGGTCCGGGGGCATGCTCCCCTGGGAAGATTTTTTTTTTTAAATATTGAAGTTAAAAGCATCAATCTGGTGCACTTTGAGAGCAACATTAACCCTAACTTAATAATACCTTAAAGCGGACAAAACTGGAGAACACTTATTCATTAACACCCTTTAATGAAGCAAACTCATGCCTTAACTCACTCAAATACAGTCGTTTACTTATTTCGGTGAAACTAATGTGCGTAGAGTTTTAAAGGATCCGGATAGTCTCGCCTTGATTCTGGTGCATTGCTTATCGTTTTATAGATCTATTCTCATCCACCATCTTTGTTTGTGACGTAAAGAGTGTAAGAGTCACATTTCTGAATCGGACACTGAGTGGATGCAGTCACAGCCAATCGGAGTCTGATTCAGAGGGTTGGCTGTCAGTTCCGTTGCTATGGTTCCGTTATGTGTACTGAAACGAGAGCCGGTATAATTCCACGCGCGAAAACTAAATAAAAATTGGAATACGTTATTTTAGTGTCTTAAAAGTAGACTGAGGTAAAGTATGAAGGGTTAATGTTACATCTTAGGATAATTTTTAGTCATGTTTTGTATACATACTAACATATAAGGGCTAGGATTTTTTCTCGCCGGTCAAATGTC
>NW_011359322.1:0-2548 GCF_000735185.1 Notothenia coriiceps
TATGTGTGTGTGTGCGAGAGAGAGAGAGAGAGAGTGTCTGTGTTTGAGAGAGAGGGAGTGTGTCTGTTTGTGAGAGAGTGTGTGTGTCTGTGTTTGTATGTGTGTGTGTCTGTGTGC
Organism: Notothenia coriiceps; assembly: GCF_000735185.1. Classification (NCBI taxonomy): domain Eukaryota; kingdom Metazoa; phylum Chordata; class Actinopteri; order Perciformes; family Nototheniidae; genus Notothenia; species Notothenia coriiceps. The sequence continues at coordinate 118 of NW_011359322.1, forward strand.
AAGAGGGAGAGAGAGAGTGTGTGTGTGTGTGTGTGTGTGTGTGTGTGTGTGTGTGTGTGTGTGTGTGTGTGTGTGTGTGTGTGTGTGTGTGTGTGTGTGTGTGTGTGTGTGTGTGTGTACTAGATTTCCTTGATTAAATTAATTCTCACATTAAGATAAAAAAAATGTCAGCCCTGATACTAACTTTTATCTACCCTGCCATTCTGGCTGGGTCAGTGTGCAGAAAGAAAATAAGTCCTCTGCTGTATAGAAACAGCAGAGGATTTGTGTAACTCAGACACACACACAGCTGCCTATGTAACCGCAGGTGTTTGGGCTTTGACAGAATTATACTAGCAATTCCAAAAGCTTTCATCGATACTAAATTGGTTGTATGTGCATATCATAGAGTGATAGAGACAGAGATTAACTCATTGTCTCCTTCTTTTGCTGCTGCCATGTGATTTTTTTTAATGGAAAATTCAAACAGACTACCCCTCAGTTTTGCCTTTCTCTCTGTCTCATTTCCCACCCTGCCTACTTTTAGTATGTCCTCCCTTTATATCCTTCTCACCTGCCAACATATCACAAAGCATTTTTCTCCTCTTTGTTTTGCTGACGGTGTAACTGATCAATACGATGGAAAGGCCAGAGAGGGAAGATGAGAGACAGAGTGAAGGGTATGAAGCTGGACGGAAAGCCATCATAGATAAGAGAAAAAAGAGCAAGAGGGGAAGTAGTTATTTTTCTTAGTATTTCTAAATGGATTCCTCTATTCACCTCCTACTTCTTTCAATTCCTCCCTCTGACCCTCTCTGAAGACCAAGTGCTCCTAAGAGAGGGAAAGTGCTAAACCAACATACTGTCAGTCAGTTGTCCCATCAACAATCACTGTACAAGAGAGAGGACACAAAAGAAAGTAAAATAGAAGAGAGGGAGAACACAAGATCCAAGAAAGATTGTAAACAGCAAGAGAGAGAGGAAATGAAAGGAGAGAATAAACACAAATTAGATGCAAGACATGAAATGTGACATACAGAGAAAGGATGAGGATAAACAGAAGAACAAGGCATGGCCTGGAGGAAATCATGTATATTTGTATTATCTTGCTCTTAAAAAGATTCAATTGCAAACATACACTGGCTCATAGCCCAGTAAGACATGTTGTAACGATACACCTTTATCAAGAGAATTGTTTATCTTTGTACATTATATAACTTAAAGGTCACCTATTGTGGTGCAAAATTCACTTTTTGATGTATTTTATACATACATATAGTATATGTCCCCGGTGTGGAAGGACACTCACAGAGTATCAGTAAATACAACCCTCTCTCTTCCACATCTCTAAAAACGGGGGTTAAACGTAGCTGATCCAGATTTGGTCCGGACTTGACGTCACATGTGGCACATGTGGGCTGGCTTTAAATTGAACTCCTGGGAACGTCCCGCCCACGTCCCAACCTATCGTCTCCCATATACAGACTGCATGCTGAATCTCCTCCCGCAGCTGTGTGTCTGTGTATTCAGAAGGATGTCTATGGCAGGGACTTAGAGTAAAGTTGTTATATATATAATACATATAATGCCACTGTTGTAGCGGTAAACACTGAATAAAAGACATGTCAAGCTATGTGTTGTATCAGAAACAATGCCCGACTAGTTTTGGACGCAGTGTTAATTTGGTCGGCTTTTTTTTATTTAGTCTTAGTCCTGTGTCAAAGTCCTTAAAAACTAAAGTAGTTTTAGTCTTATTTTAGTCAAAGAAAACGACAGTTACGGCTGTAACTACGGTTCTATGAGTCCCTACTGACCGCCAGAGGCGGTGCTTTAGCACTGGATATGTCCATCGCACGCATGCGCAGTTCGAGTACCTAATAACAACAAAGTCACCTGTGACCCACGTGACTACGGCTACATAGGCCGGCGTCATTAGTGGATCGGTTCCCAGAATCTTCTCGCGAGCACACAAGAATTCTGAGTGACCGGAAACTCTGGCGGTCATCCGGGACTCATAGAACCGTAGTTACAGCCGTAACTAACGTTCTATTGCTCCAGACTGCTCTTCTGCCGGGGCGCCTGCCAACCCCATGTCCTGTGCCGTTGGAGGTCCCGCAGACTACTCTTCTGGTGGGGGCCCTGCCAACTCCATGTCGTGTCCCGTTGGAGGTCCCGTAGACTACTCTTCTGCCGGGGGTCCTGCCAACCCCATGTCCTGAGCCGTTGGAGGTCCCGCAGACTGCTCTTCTGCCGGGGGTCCTGCCAACTCCATGTCTTGCCACGTTGGAGGTCCCGCAGACTGCTCTTCTGCGGGGGGTCCTGCCAACTCCATGTCTTGCCACGTTGGAGGTCCCGCCGACTACTCTTCCGCTGGGGGGCCTGCCAACTCCATGTCTTGCCACGTTGGAGGTCCCGCCGACTACTCTTCCGCTGGGGGTCCTGCCAACTCCAT
>NW_011359323.1:0-5840 GCF_000735185.1 Notothenia coriiceps
GCTGATGTTCAGGTGTATATCAGTATGTAGTGTCTCTACTGGGACATGTCTCCATACTTTAATGTTCAAAAAGCTCTTTATTTTTCTCATACTTATTTTTAACATTTATAGGAAAAGCTTACTACAAATGTCATGTGATAAATAAAATCAGAATATGCCAAGATCAGGCTGATGCTCATTCTTTATTGATTAAAAAATAATCCAGGGAAACATGCTTTGAACTCCCAAACGATCAACAGAAGAGCAAATGAGAAAGAATGAAAAAAACTAAAAACAGGACAGGCGGAAATCAGAAATATTTTACAGCCTACATGAGTTATTGCCCTTCTTCTGTTCAGTTGCTACAGCTTGGTTAGACTACATGTGAGCGGACGCAAGAGAACAAAGCCAATGGATCTTCAACTCCATCAGAAGCAGGACTCGATCTCCACACACACACACACACACACACACACACACACACACACACACACACACACACACACACACACACACACACACACACACACACACACACACACACACACACACACACACACACAGAGAATGGCACCAAATACTGCAGTTTCGAAACTTTGAGTATCCTAGGGTTGCTAAACTTGAGGTGAAAACTTTACCTCAGGTATCTTCGCGTGTAACAGGAAGTACAGTTCAAAGATACTGACAATCTGAATCAAAACCTCAACATTATGTCCAAAAAATAATACACTTGATCGTATTTATATAATGCTATGTAAAAGGTAACATTTTCAGGGTCCAAGATTTCCTACAGTAGTGCCATCAACTGCCAGATGCACATCGATTATTAACCAATTTCAGTAATGCACAAAAACATCCAGAGTGAAGGTTGTGAGGACGTAACTATACGGATAACAGATAACAGATCCCAAACTCATAGCAATCAAAACTTTATGTTACTTGTGTAACCTCAGTTCTCAGAGTACGATGAACGAAACCTCATTTAAAATGATAAAGAAGGTTTGTTTTTAACATATTTGCTGGTTCTCAGTCAAATCATTTGGGGAATTCAAGATGACCAGAGCATCAACACAGCTGTGGCTCAACTGTAAAATATATTCTAACTTCCCAAAAAGGCAGAAAGTGATTTAGAAAGGAAAAAAGGAGCCTGTGAGCCTTCTTCCTAAACGCAGCGCTACAACCCACACTCGTGTCAGAGGACAGAAAGAAAGGCCCAGAGTGAAACACCCAGTATAAAAACAAACAAAGCCCAATGTCATTATGTACAGACTAGAGGTTACATCAAGTATGTTTCATCCACAAGAACTAAAATCCACCTTTTTAAACGAATTTGAGAAACCATTTCCAGACAGACACTCAAACGCTGGTGGTTCCAGCTGTCATAGAACTTTTTCACTTATTTCAATATATCATCTAATTTACAAAAAGACATCACACCTGTGGTAAAGGAGTGGAGGCAAATTTGGAAGAAGTCAATGTTATCTACTTTCCCCTATTCATATACGTTTTGCAATTTGGTATATTTGAAGTTATTCATTTAAAGAACTGGACAATCTAATCAAGAGAAGACTGATACTTCTTAATGCTTGTTGTATTAATGCTAGATAGCGACAAAATGGGCAAAATTCACTATATTTTGTACTTATTATTGACCAAATTGTGCTACATTTTTCCCTGGGTGAGATTTTCCTGTCAATTTGTCTAAATACTCAAGTAGAGCACCAAACGTGTGTACATCCGCAGCTGAAAATAGTCCCTAAATTGTGTTTGAGTAGCTTTTGATGACGATTACAATACCCAGATATGTCAGGAAATCAATTTAAATAAGAAATTATGAACATTCGAGACCACTACAGACCACAAAACTAAACCTTATCCTTTAAATATAACTTTTGGAAGTGCTGAAAATGATATTTAACATCACATTTGTTGAGTTGTCCTTGTATTTAGTTGGCTTAATCAAAATGGCGTAAAAAGTTAGACAGCTGAAACCACATTTTGCGACAACATATTGCTCCACATGATAACTGGGGACCCCCCCCCTGAAAACGTGCATTCAGTAGTTCTGATGAATATAAGGCATTGTTACACTTATCAGGGCGTTATTCAGATTGTGCAAATGCATCACATATTAGAGAAATATAAACGGATGAGGTGTAGATACTTGCATCCTTCTACATGTAAACTTTTGTCAGTGATACGTCAGCTGACCACGTTATCGAGGCAGCGTTGAATGTTTCCTACGGGCGACCAAACGCTTCTGTTTTCTTTGGCAGTAGTGGTTTCTTTATACAGCCATAGAAGGAAAAAAAAAATGCATTTATAACTTTTATTTTTTATTTTCACATTTTTTAGGCAAGTCACGGTCCAAGGTAGTTCGACAGTTTAGCTGATGCTGAGCTGAGCGAAGCCCATCAGTTTGACATCGTCCGGGAGTTCAGACCCCTCGGTTCCAGACGCCTGTGGAGAGAAAACGGGAGAAATCGACTGAAGAGAAGGAGGAAGTCGCTAGATGCTAAAATATGTGTTTGTTTGTTGATGTTTGTGGGGTGGAGCAACACCAAATGCTAATGCTAACGCTATCCTGGTAACGATGAAGATAACATAAAAACTGCACTTCTTAAGATTTTCAGTTGGATTTAATCCTACTTATATTGAGTTAACACAAATTCCACATACAGTATGGGGGAAAACAGGGACATTACTTATCCATTAAATTGTAATATGTTAACAGATACAAGATTATTTTAGAGTGCATTTCATTCAGAAACATCTTCCATATTTCTCTAAACATTAATTTTCCACTTTAAGTTGATCCATGACTTCCCTTCACTAATGTGGCTGTGCTTCTGAGGGTTTTCACAGGTATGTTTGCTATGTTTGAACAACACTTGGAGATGAAGGTGCAGCACTCACCAGTTTGAAAGTGACATTTTTATTGGCTTGAGGTTCGTCAACTATTTTCTGCAAATTGGCAGCAACTGGAAAGAAGACAAACAGAAATATGAGACAATGTGAGGTTGGGAAAATGTTGCTGTGGTGTATTTAATAAAAATCACTGACCTATTACTAAGTCCCTCCCGTCCACCAGGCCTGCGGACACCAGCTCCTGGGAAACACCGTCTGCTGTGTCTGAGAGGATGAGAAACAGGATATAATATATATGTGGTTTAAACACTTCCTCTGGTTCCTGATTGTTAAAATAGCTTTCTTCTCTTAAGGTTTTAGGTCAAATACAAATCAATCCTTTAGACAAACAGCTGTGTGTCAGCGTTTTGTTCTCAGGGCTGATAAATATTGATTTTCAAGGCCTTCGTACACTTTTTTTTTTTTAATTCAGCTCACTGATTATTATCCAAAATGAGGCGCCCGCAGCCAAGAAGTGAGACCCTAAAGACATTCTTTAACTACTCTATGACACAGGTTGGGATTTCATATCATGAAGACAGAAACTCCACTCACCTCTGCCTGGCATGAACTCAAAGCGAATGTCATTTAGCTCCTTCTTTGAATTCCTGAGGAGATGAAAGAGATGACAGATTAGAGGAGCTAAGCAGATCATCTATTGGTTGATCAAACCTGTTAGAGACATATTTACAGAAAAGGATTAGGGCCTCATCAAGTACTTTAGTTCTGAGAAGAAAAATCTGAATTCTGAGTAAAGTCAGAATTCCCAGAAAAAAAAGTCAGAATTCCTGAAAATCAAAAATCTGAATTCCCAGAACAAAAAGGTCACAATTCCCCAAAAAGGTTGGCCCCTATCCTCTTATTGTATGCACCAATAGGAAAACTCACCTTAACCGTAACACCAAACTAATGGGAGAGTTGACCCCTCCTGAGCCGGCTGGCACCTGTCAACACACACAGATACAGGCTTTAGAGCAGAATGAAACATAATAAACCCTCCCACAGGAGTGTCAGGGGGGGGGCTCACCTGTGAGAGAGAAGCAGTGGTGGGAGACGTAGCCTGGGTGGGGGGCTGCAGTGGAACAGCCTGAGGTAGATCTGCCTGACCTGGGGTCAGCGGGGGGGGCAGACTGCTTAAAGGCTCTGGAGTCTGGAAGGACGGCTGGAGAAATGCATTAAAGAGAAGATGGATATCAATAAGACGTTTTTTTACCTTAGAAAAGAAGAAACCCATCTGTCAATCACAAACTGGAACTATTTGTGATTGACAGATGGAGAAAGTGGACTGATTTCGTAAAACCTCATAGGCCAGATTTGACTGAAGTCCTGATCACTCACTAATGTTCGTACTTGTTTTTCACTTTTAAAAACTCACCTCCGAGTCCTGCGAGCCCTCCTTCACTCTGGGAGACTGTTAGAGACAGAGAGAAGAATACAACACTCAGAGAGGATATCAGTGTGACGCTGGAGAGCAAAGCAACATCACACACACACACACACACGATGCAAAGAACACACAGGAAGCAGAGAGGTGGACGGATTAAAACGCATTTGCTGTCCTCATTTATCGGTCATCCGTTAAGGTGAATGCACTGATATCCAAACTGTGGGAACTCCAGATTCGCTTCACGACTTGGTGCTGATATGTTGTGTTAATGACAGAAGTTTGATATAGCTATGCATTGTCTAACAGGGCAGTGACCCCTTATATACAGTTGTGGTCAAAAGTTGTAAAGAACATGTATTTCATGACTGTCTTGACTTTTCAATAACTTCTACAACTCTTATTTATCTGTGATTAGAGCTCATACTACTTTGTCACAAAACAAAAATCATGAAGTTTGGTTCTTTTATGAATTTATAATGGGTATAAAAATCAGCTGGGTCAAAAATATACATACAGCAATGATAACAGTTGGTAACATCAGTGGCGGCGCTAGGGGGTGGCTACTTGGGCTCAAGCCCCGGATCTCCTACAATCCTAAATCCGCCACTGGGTAACATGTCCCTTCTTTACAAGTGTATGTAAACTTTTGATCACAAATGTATCTGTATCTCCATATTTACATCAATAATAAGCCAAAAAACACTGATTCCTATCTAATTACTTGATATATCATGAAGCTAATGCTAATCTGAGCTGTAAACGAGTTAAATACATATTCTATAGCACTTCTGTTTTTAGTTTGAGTTTGAAAAGCAGAGAAGCAGCATAAGTGAACAAAATATCAAGATAGAGAGGGTCAAAAGGCGCTTTCACACCGGAGTACTTTTCCCGTTTAGTTCCGATAGTTCCTGGGATTTTGCGTTCACTCCAAATAGAGAACTTAGTTCATGAGAACCTTTTCACCCCTTTTTAGTCCCTGCTAGAGAGGTGGTACTTTCCTGGCGAGAAAAAAGTTAAAATTTCTGATTGGCTGGACGGATTGCAAACCACGCCCCGGAAATCTCGGAAAAGCTTTTTGAAGCCGCCATTGTATCATTGTATCAACCGCTGGAGAAGCTGCAGTACATATGCATGAGCCTGTACGTGGCGCGGTAACTTCCTCCACAAAAGCAGCGAAGAAGCATGGTTGTCATGGTTGCCCTTCTGTTTATTCTCCGCGGTGGGGGCCGAGGGAACCGGGCAGAGTTTTTCGCCAGTCAACGTGTGTTAAAGTTTAAATCTTCCGGACAAAATTATAAAAGTGCCGGTCAAAGGTCTTCTTTGTTATTTATTGAGCTTTAAAACAAATGGATAACGAATCTATATAATATAATAATATAATACATGGAGCCTCTCTTTTTCCTCCCTCTCTTCTGACAGCGTCAGTGTCTGTCTCATGCAGCAGCTGATCCAGTAATGAGTGACCCGGCCGACAGTAAAAATAAACATATTTATAACTAGTTTAGGTAGTTTGAGAGGTAATTAAAATAGCTAAGGGTGGTGATCTGACTTGAAGTGTGTGTTTTTC
>NW_011359324.1:0-2011 GCF_000735185.1 Notothenia coriiceps
TTACATGTTGAACACAAATACCTGTACTTTCTACTTCTCACATTTTGAACTCAAATACCTGTACTTTCTACTTCTTACATGTTGAACTCAAATACCTGTACTTTCTACTTCTTACATGTTGAACTCAAATACCTGTACTTTCTACTTCTTACATGTTGAACTCAAATACCTGTACTTTCTACTTCTTACATGTTGAACTCAAATACCTGTACTTTCTACTTCTTACATGTTGAACTCAAATACCTGTACTTTCTACTTCTCACATTTTCCAAACAGGCTGGTTCCTTTAGTCTGAATGTGTGTTTGGTGGCGTGATCATTATTATTTAGAGTCATTGCGTGCCTATTGATTTGAACACGATCCGTGTATCCATCATTTCCTGGTCTTCTCTAAAGAAGAGGGACCAATGAAAACGTTGTCATGTTGCCGTTGTTCAGCATGGAAACATTCATTAGCTAACAATGACATTATTGTTCTATTAATATAAAGGGAGGTCAGGTACTCTTTAAAACAGCTGCTAGTTATGGGTACTTTTTACTGAAGTACATTTCAAAGCCTCTTTACTTTGACTTGAGTAAAGAAGTTTAGTCAGTACTTCTACTTTCACTTTTAAACACGAGTATCTGTACTTCTACTTGAGTAAAGGATGTCGTTTGCCATCTTGTGATATCAGTATCAACTCGTCGTCACGGCCACAACACCACTTAAAGTCTTGTGTGTGTACTATGTGAGGCGGGGTCAGCTTCAGAGGGCAGCGAGGCATCAAAATGAACTCTGCCATCTGTTCGATACGGCCCGAAGGATTTTCTTATTGCCCGACGGATATAAATCCGCCCTATAGTGTCAGGTGAGCGGACACCTGGCTGCAGAATGAGAGCAGCCGGACCATATGTCTGCTCTCGCTCCACTTTTATCTTTTCCCCCCTCCCTCTCATCTTTCATGTTCCCTTAAACCATTCCCCCTCCCTCTCATCTGTCTCTTCTTATCATAAAGTCCTCAGACTCTGTCCATCATCCTGCTTATACTTTCCCCCCCAAAATCCGTCTCCCTCCGCCTCTATAACTCAGGCGTTTATTGCCTCGTCACTTTACAGCTCGCACACCACTCGCATGTTTTATCCTGCCCGTCCAGGTGTTGCAATCTTTTGATTCGTGAAATTTCATTTGGTCATGTGGCTTCAGAGAAAAAGCGAATGGGAGACATCCATCGAAAGTCCTCGTCCACCTCATCTCAGCAAAACGCCGGCAAATCTCTCCCCTTCGTCTCTCCTCTTCGTCCCTGTCCTCTCCATATGTTTCACTGTCTCCTGTCCTCTCCATATGTTTCACTGTCTCCCTGTCCTCTCCATATGTTTCACTGTCTCCCTGTCCTCTCCATATGTTTCACTGTCTCCCTGTCCTCTCCATATGTTTCACTGTCTCCGTGTCCTCTCCATATGTTTCACTGTCTCCTGTCCTCTCCATATTTCGTATTTACCCCGTTCCTCCACCTCTTCTCCTGTCGCTCCATTCTTGCTTGTCCTAAGTAGCTTAACTTCGATGGCTCCTGGCAGCCGAGCTAAACGTTATGACAGGACACACACAGCCTGGCACCCGTCACACAGGAAGTGTATATATTTACAGGGTCTCCGCGGGGTCTTAAAAAGTATTAAAAGTTGATAAATCAATTTAGCGAAAATGAAGGCTATTAAAAAGTATTAAACAACATTTCCCAAGTTATTACATTTTGTAGCTTGTTTTCAATAAGTATATAAATTGTCCAAAGAGGTTGTATTCTACAGTCTGCCTGAATGTAATCATTGCGTAGGTGTGTAGTGTGATTCTGTGTAGTTTATTTATGGCATCCCGTTGGGTTTGACGTCATCTGAACAGGACATCGCACGCTCACTGCTTGATAGCCCGTGAAGGTCCGTTTACGCCGGTTGCTAAACAACATCGTTATGGGGAAATGCAAGTTAACGTCCAAATGGTTGGAAGATAAGGAGGAAGGACAATCAATACTGTATATAGT
>NW_011359325.1:0-2891 GCF_000735185.1 Notothenia coriiceps
CTTTAAAGAGTCCTCTCCTGCTGATGTTCAGGTGTATATCAGTATGTAGTGTCTCTACTTTAAAGAGTCCTCTCCTGCTGATGTTCAGGTGTATATCAGTATGTAGTGTCTCTACTTTAAAGAGTCCTCTCCTGCTGATGTTCAGGTGTATATCAGTATGTAGTGTCTCTACTTTAAAGAGTCCTCTCCTGCTGATGTTCAGGTGTATATCAGTATGTAGTGTCTCTACTTTAAAGAGTCCTCTCCTGCTGATGTTCAGGTGTATATCAGTATGTAGTGTCTCTACTTTAAAGAGTCCTCTCCTGCTGATGTTCAGGTGTATATCAGTATGTAGTGTCTCTACTTTAAAGAGTCCTCTCTTGCTGATGTTCAGGTGTATATCAGTATGTAGTGTCTCTACTTTAAAGAGTCCTCTCTTGCTGATGTTCAGGTGTATGAATGCTAGGAATCTGACGGATGTGTGAGTGTTTCTGAGCCGTGAATCACGCAGAAGCTTGAGCTCGTGTTTACCGAAGAGGGGCTCACATTTATTTTGGAAACAAGTCCTTAAAAACACTTTAACTCGGATACAATGTCTTAAGACATGTTAGTCAACGGAGACTAAGAGGGGCAGACCTAACAAGCGAAGTGCATCCATACAAATGTGTGATTAAAGAAGCTTAGTGGTTTAAGTGAAGAGAAAACACAGCCTCAGATTTGAGCATATACTCAAGGTTGGGATATTAAAAAGTGGTATCGAGCCAGTCTGAATAAATGCTTTGTACTGCGTTGTTTAAAAACTCGAGTGTAGGATTTATTTTGCATTACCTGTCCATTGACTTCCTCTTTCTCCAGGTGTGAGTCGGCACCATCTTCACTCTGCTTCTTGTTGCACTGTGTGAAACATCGATACATGTTACATTAGTTTTTAAATTCAGCATGCATAGGAGGGTCAACTGATATATATGTGAGCAAAAACTAAGTCTGCAACTAGCGATGGTTTTCATTATTTGTTAAATATCCACAAACTCCACCAGGTGATCTCTTTAAGTGTCTTGTTTTATTAGTCAAAGCCACTTTTTGTACTGTCAAACTACTATTTTGTTAACACAGCAATACAAGTACACAAACAAAACAATACATGGTATTTAATGCTAGAATATGCTGTTACGCGAGACATCTCCACATTGCACAGGCCGAACGCTGACATTTCCGCATGAAAATGTGCTTTAAATATGATGCAGGAACTCACCTGTTTGGTGCAGTTCTCACACTTCTCCTTGCGCTTCGGTACGTTGACCTCTGACATCTTCCTCTGCAGTTATCTGTGAATAGAGCACGTTATATATATGTAAAGATATATAAAGATTAAAGCACTATTAGCTTCATATAGCTGGTCATGTCCTCTGAAGCATGAGGACTGTCCTGCTACTGGGAGATGTCTTTGCCTCTAAGCCCCGCCCTCCTCTCACTGTTATCCAATCACAGGCAGAGCACTAATCATGGAAACAACAGCCATATAAATGGTGAGAAATGAACCCTGTCATTAACTTTTAAATGGCTCAGGGTAATTATATACGCAGTAAAACAGAAACAGACACAATCACAGAGATGTAATTATGTTTCAAATACGTCACGTAAAATACCGAAACATGTCAAAAAGTGGTGTGTATTGTATTTTATACCCAAGGAAGAGGATTAGGGACACATGAGGACATTTCAAAAATCTGATTTCAATCTCAGAATTCTAATTTAAAGGTCTACTAAAATAGATTTACATTGTTCAATGTTCCAAACTCACATTGGTTTCTCAAACAGCATCTCTGTATAGTATGTGTATTCACTCTCTGTCCTACACGGCTTGTTGGAGCTCCTGCCCCCCCCTCCCCCTCCCTGTGAGCCCACTGTGCTCTGATTAGTCAGCTCGTCCACTCTGTTCTGATGAGTCCACCACCGTTACAGCGGAACATCAGTGATTATGTTTTACAATGGCGTTTGTTAGCAACCAGGAAATGACACCAGAAAGGACAAACAGATGAGAATGCTGCGTGGGGTCTGGGTGCCGTGTTGGTGGGACGTTGCGGGGCTCGCTGCTGTGTGGAGCGGACAGTGTGAGCTGGATCACTGGTGTTGTTTCCTGGTTGCTGCGTGGGGTCTGCGAGACACCGCAAAACTCTCCTGAACTCAGCCTGAGCACACACACACACTCACTGGGGCCGTTTCTCAATCGCGAGGAAACTGGCTTCCAAGCCAATATTTCAAGGATACTACGTTATCGAGTACCGCCGAAGGACTGTTCCAATATCCAGCATACTTGGAATTCCACAGAGGCCGCGTCCTTGGTTTGGGGGTAATTTCGAGGCTGCACATGGGTAGACTTTGCGCCCTTCAAATCCCCACAATGCTTTGCGCACGGACCAATTTCCCCAAATCTGTGGCGGAAAATGTAAGGCGGGGCCTCTCATATGACGCACACCTGCACACTTGCTAGCCTGTTCCACTCTTCGTTTTCCAAATGCCAGGAAGGATTCTTGCCTAGCTTCTGAAGGAAGTGACTCGGACGACATGTGCTACCAAGCAAGCATCCTCGAGATTGAGAAACGGCCTGGGTATTTCTCAATGTCGAGTAAAGCTGCTTCAGAGTCACTATTTCAAGCATACTATGTCATCGAGTGTCGCCGAAGGATTGTTCCAATCTCCGGCATATTTGGAATTCTACCGAGCCCGGCGTACTTCGTAGCGAGAGATTTCGAGGCTGCACTTGTGTAGACTCCGCAGTCTTAAAATCCCCACAATGCTTTGCGCACGGACCAATTTCCCCAAATCTGTGGCTGAAAAATAAGGCGGGGCCTCTCATATGACGCACACCTGCACACTTGCTAGCCTGTACCACTCTTCGTTTTCCGAATGCC
>NW_011359326.1:0-2039 GCF_000735185.1 Notothenia coriiceps
CATTGATATAGTTGTTTTTCCTTGTTTGAGTGTGTGTGTGTGTGTGTGTGTGTGTGTGTGTGTGTGTGTGTGTGTGTGTGTGTGTGTGTGTGGTCCTGCTCCTCTTCTGATGATTGTTGACAGTTGAAGGTGCTGCAGATGAAATCTTCTGGAGACGTATTTTAGTGTTGAGTGCAAATGATATATGTTTTCACACTTTCCTCGTTTATTATTGTGATGACAATCTTTTATTTTGACTGTTGGATTTACGTCAAATAAATCCTCTAAATCATTCTGATCAGCCGGGATGAGAGGAGAGGGGAGGTGTGAGTCTCGTGAACTAGTCCTTGAAGTGTTGGCTTGGACTGAAAGTGTTTTAGAATGAGAAAATAAGCTCTTCTGCAGCAGCAGGTGTTCCTGGTGAAGTTAGCTAGCCTTTAGCTTCTCTACCGAATGCTTAAACACAAACCGAAGACGGCGAATAACATTTAAAGATGACGGATCACAGAGGAAGAAAATGGACTTCATATTAATAAAAACATCTGTGTTTCATTCAATGTAGGAATCCTATAAAATAAGAAGAATAAAGAGTGAGGCCGACGTGAGATTAGACTTTTTTTTTATTATACTTTTTTTTATTAGCTTTATTAGCGCTGAGCGGAAGAGACAGAAATGAGAATTAAGACAGGAAATGTTAAGTCCATTTACAGAAGAATTTAATATAAAACAAGTGGAATAAAGAGATCACATGACCTCCAGAAAGAGCGAGAGAGAGAGAGGTATCACATATTGTTAGAGTCATTGTTACTTTTGGCCGAGTTGAGAGAGCTGTGGAAAGACAGAAAAAAAGTAAAAAATGGTGTACTGTCTCTTTAAGGTGTGTTGTGCTTCACAGGTGTGTGTTCTCACCTGTTTGATGAACTGACCAGCGTTGGAGAGTTCGCTGCAGCCGTAAACTACCTTCTTCCCCTGCTTGAACTGCAATAAAAACACACAAATGTAAAAGTACTGCCGCAGAACATGCAAAATATTATCGTTAAATACTTGTTGAGTTTGACGTCGTAACAGAAATACAGTTTTTGTTTCCATGTCATCACAAACACGGATTTAACGGCTATATATCAAACATCAAATAACAGTATGGACATTATATCTCCTCCTATTTACTTTAACATAATACATCTGACACATTTATAAGACAGTGAGTTATTTAAGTAGTTTCCAGTAGTACTAGCAGTAGAGATGTCCCGATACGATCACGTGATCGGGGATCGGAGCCGATCACGTGATTTTCAAAAGATCGGGAGAAAAAAATCGGGGATCTGGATTTTTTTGATTTTCTTATAAATACTTTTTTTTTTGTATTCAATGTTACAAAACAAAAATGACCATGTTCAAGTCTTAAAGTCATCCTGAGGCTTTAGTTTTGGTTTCAAATTACACAAAATCATGTATGTGTTGCTTCTTTGGGGCTTGTTTTCATAGACCTGCTTATTTCTCTCAAATCTGGCAACAGAGTGGGCAGGGCGCAGTGTCTAATTGTAGCAGTAAGCTAACGAGTACTGAAAGCTTTATTTTGTTTTGATCCAATGCTGCACAACTGAACTGATCCAATGCTGCTGTGAAAGAAAGAAGCTATATCCATGTTGGATAGAATATCCAATTTAAATTAAAAAATAACTTTAAGGGACAACTTGAATGCTTTTTTTTCTCTTAATGCATTGCATAAAGATCGGATCGGGAAAAATCGGTATCGGCAAATTGTCAAAATCAAATGATCGGAATCGGATCGGGAGCAAAAAAAGGTGATCGGGACATCCCTAACTAGCAGTATTACAATACCTTAGCGTAGTCCACCAGGTTCTGGTACTCGATGTAGTTTCCCCCTCCGACCACAAACACGATGGCCTGAAGGAAATGAAAAGCATCAGGGTTAGTCTGCTTCTGTCTGCAGGAAGACGTATACAATCTTTCTCATGGCTGAATAAATACAGAAACATTTTATAGCGGCCAAAATCATATAGAAATAAAACAGATAATTAACTTTAAAAAATACAGCC
>NW_011359327.1:0-1203 GCF_000735185.1 Notothenia coriiceps
TTCTGAGGGGGTTTCTGAGGGGGTTTCTGAGGGGTTTCTGAGTGGTTTCTGAGGGGTTTCTGAGGGGGGTTTCTGAGGGGGTTTCTGAGGGGTTTCTGAGGGGTTTCTGAGGGGGTTTCTGAGGGGTTTCTGACCTGCTGCTGGGTCTGCGGATGGGGATGTCGTACGCCCGCAGGATGTTGACCAGCAGCTTGATGTCTCCGTCGGACAGATTCTGAGCCGTCACCTTCTTCCTCTCCTTCCTCTGAGGCTTCAGGGGACGCTTCGGCTCGGCCAGCTTAAACAGGTTCATCCCCAGGATCCTGACAAACAAACAGACATCACTTATTCATGGAGATCAGACTGTGCGTTATCCACGGATCAATTATTACTCTGAAGGGTCCGGTACGATTATTACCACTAACAGTCCCAACAGGTTTCTGCCATGATCACAGCTCTGATTTAGACGTTATATTTTATGGCCTTTTATGGCACAATTACAGCTGTTTGAAAATGGGAAAAATATATTTCACAAATAATTATTAAGCTTCCGAAATCCTGAGAGAAAATTGTGGAATAATAATCTAGGGATCCATTTTTTTAAGTCTGATATGGTTTGTTTTCTTTCCTGTTTAAAATACAAATAAAGAGGAACATCTTTTGTAGTTCCTTAAAAAAAAAAAAAAGGTTGGGTTGAATATTTTTTCATCTGCAATAACAGCTGTTAACAACAAAACACTTTAAATGACCTTTAAAAATTATAAAACATCTTTAAAAAAAGCTCAAATGTGAAACTAATATTTTCAACATTAAACATTTATCTTTTCAGGAGACCTTAGCCATGTTACTTTAAAACAGAATTGTGATAACAGGGAAATAAACCCTGAAAGGACTGAGCACTACAGCAGGGTCTACGTGTATGAACTACTGATCTGACACTCAGGGGTTAAACTAAAGGAGAGACAGAGGGGGGGTGAAAAGAAAGGAAGTCATACCCTGGACCTGCACCACTGTTAATAATGCATGCAAGAAAAATAACAGAAAAACATGGAAAAGAAAAAGATTACATCATTCACTCTCAACGATGCAAAACATGAGCACACATATAGGTGTGGGTCTAGGGGGGTCCGGGGGCATGCTCCACCGGTAAGATGTTTTTTTATATTTTGGAGTTAAATGCATCAATCTGGTGCATTTTGAGGGAGAAATAAAGAGACTAGATCT